>NC_132907.1:20757684-21050184 GCF_047675955.1 Chlorocebus sabaeus
CCTGCTCTAGAGGAAGCGTTTGCTGAGGGTAGGTGTGTATTAATTGAACAGGTAGGGGGATGGCTGAGAGGCAATGGAAAGTGTAACACCCAGGTTGTGGTGATGAAAGGAAGAAACATACTTGGGAGGTGGCAGCATAGCAGGGCAGTTGAGAGCCTTGTAAAATGTGATTTCCCTGCAAGAATAAGTGAAAGGATATGACCCAGGCTGAAATGATACGACCAAGAAGAAGCGAGTCAACCCTTGAGGATAGTGACATTTAGAGGACAAGAAGGAAAAGAAGTCAGAGGTAAGAAAGTGTGGACAAGGAAATAAGAAAAGGGGTCTGGATAGAGCAGAGAAGACCTCAGAAGAAAAACTGAAGAGGAAAGGCTGTTCAACGGTGTCTACAGCATGAGAGTCCAGAAAAGACTTTTGGGCCTGTCCTGGAAGAGGTCACTGGCAAGGTTGAAGGGGCAGTCTCGGGCCAGGAGGAATGACGAAGGCAGAGAGCAGGAGATGAAAGCAGAGAGGGCAGTGAGAGAAGGGAGGCCAGGGATGTAGCTAAGCACAACTGCAATTCAGAGGAGTGAGAGGGCACCATGTCACTGGACTGAAAATAACTGGGGCAAATGCATCAGCACAGGGTATCAGTGAAGATAGAAGAAAAGCATCAAGTATATTAATACGGACATGATTGCCTTGAAACCACAGCGGCAGATATAATAGACCATAGCGAAGGGCTTATGCTGTCGGAAGAGTGGGCTAGTATGGAAGAAAAGTGCTACTATGGTTCTTGTTGTCAGAAAATGCGTGAAAAACAGACTTATGAGAAATGTATTAATCTTAAGTTTAAGCATAGCTACCTTAAAAGTGTTTTTTTTTTTTCCCAGAAAAGTCTCCTTTATGTTAATATCACCACAGCGAATAAACAAAGCATAAAAATCTAAAAGGAACTGGTATTTTAGAGGAACAGAACAAGACAATAATCTTTGATATATGTTAATATTAAATCTTGTGATATTTTACAGCAACAGAAAGGCCTGGAGGGGCAGGGACTCTCACTGCTTAAGTCTGGGCATTTCTAGATGCTGGGAACATGATTGTATATGGCAGGAAAACAGGTCTGAAAATGAACTCAAAGATCACAGTGCTCGATCAACATTAATAGGAAAATAACTGCATGAAGCCTCCAAGATCCCTCTCTTAAAAAATTATCTGTAAGTTTTTTTTCTGTTGTTGTTTTTAAAGTTCAGATGGCAGATATCAAAACAACCAGACTAGATCATAATAGATTCCAGTAAATGTCTAAAGAGAAAATCCAGCAGGCCATTACTGATACTCCTCTGTGACCTTTTGTTTCCTGAAACAGGCAGACACCTAAGTTGTCAGTTCAGGGCAGTGAGTGAATAAATATCGGGATCTACCTTGCACTAATGGATGTTGCTCCTAATCCATTACTGGTGGCAAAGTCGAGGTGAATTCAGGGCAGTGCTTCTTGACACTTGCGATTTATTTTGTCATTAGTGATGAAGCATCACATGAGGGCTCCTGGATCCCAAACTGTCAGAAGCACACTTAGGCATTTTAGGAAAGGTCACCCAGATATTCAGATGCTGACCCACAGTACTGAAGCTGTTACTTAGTAGCTGATTCGTTTTATTATGGCTATTAAGGATTTATGTCTAGAATGAGCAGTCAGCCATCTGCTTCTTAGAGAAAAATTTGGTCACTTTGAGAGTAAGAAAAAAGTAGGAATTTTAATCAATTATTATATTGTGACTCAAAAACAAGCAAAAAACAATGCTGAATCCATTTTGCTTTCTGCTCTGAAACCTAAGATAAGGCATGTTAAAAACCATTGCACCCTAGAATCCCTAAATGGCCCCTGAGCACGCTGCATTCGTTCATTCATTCTTATCCACAAATCCTCATTCAGTCAATCATATATGCAACATGCTCCTCTTGCCTTTCATCCAAATCCTGTACCATGAACTTCACCTTCACATTCTTTGTGAAGACACCCAGACTACTCTAGTTTGCACGGGTAACTCCTATACATTCTCACCCACATTCTAACTTGCATATTATTTATCAGCATTTCATAAGCATCAGTCCTATCTCTATACTTAATTTTCAATTTGAGTCCTGGCAGGAACTATGTATGATGGCATCCTATTCTGAAATTCCATGAGACTATACTATTCTAGGCACATCTTAAAAATCAGTAAAACCTCATTGATTTAATGTAGAAGGTTGAACTCAAACTGCAGTCCTCCTCACATAAAACGATGCAATTGACAGAACTAACTCAAAAATGAAATTATGATCATAACATGTTGAGTGTCCCAAGAAAGTATGAGTGGCATACTTGAGACCTTTTGTCTAGAAGAATAATTTCCAAATCCAATCTACCGAACAGACAGGCTGCATGAGAAAGTTTCCACCAGCCTGCAGTTAAACGAGAAAAACAAGCAAAATGATATGTCTTTTTCATAAAGATAAATTTACTCAATTTAAAAAAGGTCCTTTAAGACCATGTCCTTCCTATTATTTTGATGTGAACATGCCTTTTGTTTTATAAAATGATAGTGAGTATAAAGAGCAGTGTGCATGTTATTGCAATCATTATTTTAAAATATTCTTCCTTAGTAAAATAAAGGTGGACTTCCCTCTGTCAATCTTCCTCATTCTTTTTTTTTTTTAATTGGAATTAAAAATCCAAAAGACTGGGAGCCACTGCTATAAAACTCAATGGTGGGAAAAATATTTTGGAAATACTACACCTAAAAAAGAAAAGAAATTTACTCTAACATGTAATAGAATGGAGATGTCTCCTGTGTGCATGTTTGATGACTGTACAACACAGCTGCAAATTCTGTAATGTTCTTCCCACAAAAAGGTAAAGTCTATGTTGCCTCTCCTTGATTCTGGGAAAGTATTCATTCTGCTTGAATGAATAGCGTATGACACAAGTGATGCTATGTGACTTTCAAGATTAGGTAATAAAAGGCCACGCAGCTTCCACCTTGTCTACCATAGCACTTGCTTTTGGAGCCCCGAGGCCCCATCTGTACATCTGACTACACTGAGACTGACATGCTGAAGAAGTCACAGGTAGGAGCTCTCACCTAGTGTCCCTATTGGGCCCAAAATGCATGAAAAACAGACTTACGAGAAATGTATTTATCTTCTTAAGTTTAAGCATAACTATAAACAAAGAAAGTGTGATTTTCTTTTCAGAGAAATCTCCTTTATATCAGCACAGTGAGCAAACAAAGCATAAAAATCTAAGAGGAACTGGTATTTTAGAGGAACAGAACAAGAAAACAATCTTTCAGCCATCCCCACCCAGGTGTCAGTCATCTTAGACCCTCCAGCAAAACACCACTGAGTGACCTCTGTTTACACCACCAAGAACAGAAGAATCACCTAGCCAAGACTTGTCCAAGTTCCAAATTCACACAGGAGTGTGAGATACAATCAAATGGCTATTGTTTAAAGCCACTAAGATTTTGGGTAGTTTGGGACACAACAACACATATCTGGAATAGCATATAGTAGTTTCCCCTTATCTGCGGTTTGGCTTTCAGTGGTCTCAGTTATTCGCAGCCAACCATGGTCTGAAAATATTAAGTTATTTTGAGAGAGAGAAATACCATATTTAGAGAACTTTTATTACAGTATATTGTTATAATTGTTCTAGTTCATTATTTTATTATCAGTTATTGTTATTAATATCCTACTATGCTGAATTTGTAAGTTGAACTTTACCATGGGTATGTATATATTGAAAAAAGAGTACATACAGGGGATGGTACTATCTGTGATTCTAGGTATCACTAGGGAGTCCTAGAATATGCAAGGAGAGACCACTGTACTTCCCAAAACACTGCTGAAAATATTTAATTCACCAGGATACCCAGACTATAAGAAATACATCATGAAGAACCATATATACATTGATTAATATATTTGTGAAGAATCATATATATAGATTATATTTGTATATATTATTTGTATATATTAATAAATATATGATATATTGATTAATATGATTATTAAATATACACACTTCTTTACTTTCAGTTTTGTTTTTTTTTTTTGAGATGGAGTCTCGCTCTGTTGCCCAGGCTGGAGTGCAGTGGCGCTGTCTCAGCTCACTGCAAGCTCCGCTTCCCGGGTTCACATCATTCTCCTGCCTCAGTCTTCCGAGTAGCTGGGACTACAGGCGCCCGCCACCACGCCCGACTAATTTTTTGTGTTTTTTAGTAGAGACGGGGTTTCACCGTGTTAGCCAGGATGGCCTCGATCTCCTGACCTTGTGATCCGCCCGTCTCGGCCTCCCAAAGTGCTGGGATTACAGGTGTGAGCCACTGCGCCCAGCCTCTACTTTCAAAGAAAATCAAAATGGCTTTAATTACTAATATTTCTTTCAATGCTGCAAATCATTTCAAAAGAAGAACGTCAAAAGCAACCTCATTCCACTTTCCCCCATAATTCCAGCCATAAACTAAACAGTGACTGGGGGTTAGAAAGTTTTCCCTCCGGCTCCTGTCAAGTCTTCTCCAGGCAATCCCAGGAAAGATGTTTTTGGCTTTTGTTTTGTTTGAATGAATAGATTTTTGAAGTAGGGGAAAGATAGGAATTAAGTAAATGGGGACCAGGATTGAAGCAGAGGGTGTTTATGGGTGGTGGTGGTGGGTGATTGGGTTTTAAGATGGGAGACTTGATCATGATGCAAGGAGAAGAAATATGTAGAGAGCACTTTCTCACCAATAAAAATACATTAATTAGCTCCTAGAGGGAAGAACACAAGGACATAAATTCTGTGTGTTCTGGAGCATGTCACCTACAATGTGGCTGATTAATAAAGCTCTGAGACAGGATGAAACAAAACTGCAGCTCTTCTTAGAAAACTGGGTAGCAGATTCACTCCCATCGTTTTCTATTTGTACCACCATTCTCCCCTGAACTGAGAACCTCCAGGCCACTTCCTATTTTCCCCATCAGTAATCACTTAAATCTTGAACATTTAAATCTCAAAACCCAACTTAGACCAAACGTAGTAAACTTTGGCTCCCTGTGTGTGTGCTGGGGTGGGGGGTGAGGGAGAGTACCATGCACACAAGGTTGTCACAAATAACAAATGGCTCCTGGGGGCCTGGCTGGAGCCTCACAGCTGTGTGTGCAGATAAGCAGAGCAGTGTGGAGGGTAGGGATCCCAGGGCTTTGTGCTACCTTCACTGTCTCATAGACTTTTGGATGATGCTGTCACCATCTGCAACCTGACCCATCCCCATCCCCATGGAGACAGAGTGCAGTGAAACTGTCAGACAGATCTGACAGGGCTGGACTCGTGTCTTTACTACTGATTGCAGTCCACCTCACGGGGGCACACACACTGGCCTTCCCAAACAGACTCTGACTTGTTAAATCCTTGGGTTGTATGGTTAACTTTTATTTAGAAAGTTCTAATTTCAGCTGTTGGAAATAAATTATATGTGATTTTCTAGATCTTACATCTTAATTGCTTAGCAATTTAACATACAATTGTAGATGATAATTTTTCTAAGGTCCACTGCCCTCAGGATTCGTGTTAAAAGTATCTCACCAGCACATCAAGCTGCAAACAGGAAGTTTTAGCACCATGTCACTCTTCTGTGTTAGATCTAATTTTCTCTCTGCACATCAACAATGATGATGTCACTAATAACTAAACATTCACTGCTAGATTCTGTGTCCGCTTTTCTTTTTAGTTAAAGCCATATATATCCCCCTACTTTAAAGGATAAATTCCCTTTTTAATTGAATTATACCTAACCCCTGGGCCATCTGAGTAAAATCTAGCCATGGTCAGCTTTCCTTTTGTTTTACAGTAAAGAGTAATTCATACTGTTTCAGGTCCTAGCTGTCATTGGCAAACTCTAGCCTCCAGGGGGAGCCAAAGACTCTTCCCCCGGCCCCCCGCCACTTCATCCAGCCAAGAAGAGCTCTGATTCTGTGAAGGCCAACATGGAAACTGGACTTAAACACCAGGCCAGTGTAGGTGTGGGGAAATGACCTCTTCATTTGGGTCATCTCTTTTCCATGTAGTGTTTTCTCTGGCATCTCTCACCACGCTCCCTCTCCTTCCCTTCACCTTCTCCTGCCTCTCTCAAGAACTGTGAGGGTCTGAGATTTCACCTTACTTGAAATGACCAGTTGAGTTAGCCCGCCAGGTTTATGGGTGCCAGCAGAACACATGAGATTCTTGGCTCTGATACTTTAACACTCACAGCAACAGCAGTAACCAGGGTGTCAGCATGTGTGCTGGCCAAGAGGGCATGAAGCAGGAGCCAAAGCCTGCCTCCAGCATCAGTGTTGGGCTAGGTGAACAAGCGGACCCTTGCTTATCAGGATAGGAGACCACATCCACATTTGGAGATATATCCTTAGCTAGTAACAAAGAGTGTGCAGGTCTGTAGCAGGGGTCCACAAATTACACTTTTGTGCAGTGTACAAGCTGAGCATTCTTTTTTACATTTTTTAAAAGGGCTACAGTAAAGAAGAAAATGGGATAGAGACCACAGGTGGCCTGAAAAGTTTGAAGTATTCACTATCTGGGTCTTCACAGACAAGCTTGGTGATTCCTGGTCTATAGCATCATCTGTGCTTAGGGCCTGAGGTCAGAGTGGCAGTGCCATGGCAAAGAAGATTCAGGATCTCTCTCTTTCTTGTTCCATCAGAGACACACATTGTAGGCCTGATGGGAACAAGTACATTATGAGATTATTTTGCTCTTGCATTATTAACTCCCACTCCAACATAAACACCAGAGGCAGACGGATTTCGTAAAATAGGGTTGAGGTGATGACTGGTTGTCACATCAACATTTTCGTGGAGAAAGTTTTTTTTTGTTGTTTTAACCAATATCTTTCTTGTGTAGAGTTTTTTTTTGTTGTTTTAACCAATATCTTTCTTGTGTAGTTTGATTTCAAATAGCTGCCACCCAGCCCTCTAGAAGACATCACTGACCCTCTTTGGGGAAACCACATTTTTACTGCCAGGTGCAATCTTTCTCCACAAATTGACACCACTATTCCACTAAAATGGTTTCCACAGCTGGCCACATGATCTGGCTACCTAGCAAGCTAATTCCTCGAGGACTGCCTTTCTCAAGCCCCTCAAATTCCATGTGCTGTTGTTGCTCTATTGTTGCTAGGACTGGTTTCCAGGCAGCATCAACAGTGTCTGTGAGCTTCCTTAATGGGTTTAATGTGAAGGAACCAGTTAAGGGCATTATGACTGCCAGCCTTCAGTCGACACAGGATTTACCCAAGCTTTTATTAATTGGGGAAGGTTTGATGCAGTTGATGGATTCCCCTGGTGTTACTGAGAAACAGCAGTTTTATGCTATCTTCTTTGATCCAGTAGTTCTGTCGGCTTTAGAAACAAAATCCTAACTGACAAGTCTGAGATAAAATATATCTACTTATGCCTTTGTAATACCCTTAATTCCTAGTTTTTCACCACCCTGCCCCCTACAACTAAGAGGGTTCCTGTGAATATTACATCATGTCTAGATGCTAAGCACAGTGCCCTAGTCATACAGATCTGAGCCCATCTCGTCACATCAGTAAATTGGAATGACAGCCATCATATTGTCACAGTGATTCTGTAAATTGTAGTGCTTCTAAACAGAGTCCCCAGCCAGACCTCATCAACTGCTAAGCATCCTGGGCTCCTGGATTAATTCATTTCCAACACACATTCAGAACTTTCCTCCAAGGTGTTTGATGGGAAAATTGTTCATTCTTCTACTTTGTCCAGTAAAATATATTTTATCCTTTTGTTTTGTTTTATTTTTCTTTCATGTCCAGAGTAGTAGAACTGCCTCACTCAGGAACCCAGACAAGTCGGCAATGCTTTAAATAACAGTTCATTAATTAATAGTAAAAAATAGGGGAGGTCCACTAGAGTACTGACTTCAGACCTCAGCTACATTAGCACCAAATGAGTTCCCCAGGATGAATGTCACACCAGAAGAATTAGTAAGCAATGATGTCTACAGGGCAGGCTTTGAGAGCAACTCAAGAGCAGGGCAGGGATTTCCTCGTCGGGGTTAAAAGTGTCGCTGGCACAGCCCTGGAACGTGATGTCAGAACTACTGAAATCCCCACAGTCTACATATTCTCCCAAAAGGGAGGTGGTTTTATATTTTATGAGAAAATCTGGTGAGAACACAGTAGAACATAATTTAAGAGAGAGAAGTAAGGACTGACAAGGAAGGGAAGATATATTCACTCCAGGGCATTGTGAAAGCAAAATGAATATAGAGAGAGCAACGTGGCATAAGAAATGCAGCACAGCCCGGAGCCAACCGTCTCAGGGTATTTGGTCAAAGATCACCATCCTCCTTCATGACATCATCTCCAAAAGGAGATTCAGAATTTTATGAGCACATTTTCTGCTTCTGTTTTGGCCAACCTGATTAAAGGTGGGTAAAGGAGTTCCACATATTATTATCTGACTGGATCCAAGGTAAGGAGGGGTCCAGGGTAAGTCATCCTGGTGGGCAGGGGTGGGGGCAGCTACTGTAGTTGGGCAAGCACGGAGTTGAGTCATCTAAAGTAGCGAGCATCAGACAGGGACACAGGGTTCAGTCCCAGAGGTCAGGGAAGGCCAGTGAGGGCTGTACTGGCAGAAAGAACGATCCAGTGAAAAACATTTCAGCCCTCCCCATGCAGAACTGAGGAGGAGATACAATTGGGCAGAAGTAGGTACCTCTGGGCCATGGACTTTGACTCTATCTAGAAGAAGTCAGTAGTTTTTGTTTAGGGTCAAGAAGCCTGAGGGTGTTTGGAGACTTGTGCATTTATAGAGGAAACTCAAGGACCATTCTATCAAGATGTCCTAACCAGGATTTACAAACGACTGGATTTCATTGCAAGGAAGAAGAAAGCAATTAGAAGCTATATCCATGAATGTGGATTCCATGAATTTTGTCTCTAGATTAGAAGCTGTTTCTCTGCCCCACATACTGAGCTCCTGATTTTCCTGTATCATTTTAGGACTTAAAAGGGGTAAAAAGTGCCTCTTCTAGATTGGGACTAAAAACAAAAACCCTTAGTATAACTCAGTTAATAAAGATTTGGATTCAGGTTCCTGGGTCTGAAGACTCTTCACCACCAGCCACTCAGTGGAGCCAGACTGCATGACTTCCTATCCAGCCTCTGACACTTTTGGCCATATGACCTTGGACAGATGAACTAATCTCTGACCATCATTTTCATCAATTGTAAAATCAAGATAATAACAGTCCCTTCTTCATAGAGTTCTTATGAAAATAAAATGAGTTAACTCTCATAAAATGTTTAGAACTGTATCTGGCACACAGTAAAACCTATATAAGTATTTGCCACTGTGATTATCCTGGCTTTCCCCTTTTGTAAAGACAAGCTAACGCTGTCCACTGCTAGCTCACAAAAATAACAGGAATGCACACACTCAACTCTGAAAGAGTCATGGCAGGTTGGGGCTTTCCCCTCATACTAATCAATCATGTTCAAGGCTATCGAGACACAAAGACAAGGAAAATACAGAGCTAAAGTGGACGTGAGAAACGGAGTCACACTACTCATTTTACAGATGAGAAAACTAAAGCTTAAAATTGCTATGTCCCAAAGTTAATTTGTCCATAGAACAAGGAATAGAATTTAGTAAATTTCCCAGTGTCTGAAGGTGTCAATTCACATATTAAAATCAGGTGCCTGCTAGGTCAGTGTTACCATTGTTTATTGTCAGCCTGGCCTATTTCTCCGTCCCAGTAGTATGACAGAATGTGAAAATGTCTTGAGCTCTGCAGAAGAGGATCACTATGTAATTGTGTCAGGGTTGGCTAACAGTGGGGCACAACCATGATGCAAACTACAGTATAATAAAATCGGCATGGCTTGACTTCCTTTAAGTGCTCTAATTCTTCTCTACCCACATCAGGTGTAGAGGAGACCTCTTGTGTCATGAAACCCCACACCCAAGTATCCTTTCTGAAGAGAAGGACTCTATACACTGGAAAAGTTGATCCTGAACACAGGATTCTATCAAATGAAAAAACATCTCTGCTGTTGAAAGCTTGGTCTGTGGTGTTGAATGAGGTTTGCGGATGCCTAAAGAATGGTTCTGGTGTTAGGCTGAGTAATCCAAGTCATTTCTGTACAGCTTTGTGGAAGGGCCACACATAGCTGCATTCAGAAACTAGAAGGGGAGGGGAAAATATCTCAATAAAACATTTCCTGAGGCAGCACTTAATAGATGCTGCTGTCTACTGGTTTGACCCTAGCTCCTAGATATTTGTGGGACGGCTCACCATAATACCAAATGATGACTTCTACAAAGGTAGCTTTTATTTTAATTTGTTGCAAGTTCCATTCCTTCTATCTCTTTACAATCAGATCTGGGTTAAGCAAAGATGTTTAGCTACCAAATAGGGGTTTGATGGTCCTAATTATAAACGTGGAGTTAAGAAACCCAGTTTCCACTTCTCTCCCATTCTTCCCCACCACTAAAAAGCTTTGGAATTTGAGCCAGATCACAGATTCCACACTGCAGGGTTGTGGAAGCTACTGTGTCATTATGTGCTAGGTCAATGCATAGGAATTTGCTTTACCTTGAAAAAATGCATAAAACTTTTGACCATGGGGGTATCTTTATTTCTATTCTGGGCATAATATTAACATAAGATACTACAGGGCAGAAACAATATCAGGAAATTCCAGGAGAACAGTGACCCCCAAGGCCTGGATAAGCCAGGGACAGGTGGAGGGAACACTAGGCTATTATTCTCCAACCTCCCCTGTGCAACTTTACTTCTGGGCACCCCTCATTCTAGACTGGAGTTGACTCTGGGCATGCTTCAGCTGCAGTTCTCATCCTCCTGTTCTGGCTTGTAGCATGGCCTCACCTGTCTCATTCTCAATCTCAATTCAGTCCCTGCTTTCCACTCTGCTCTGTACTGCTGCCTCTCTCCTGGCCCCAACCTTTCCTTGTTTGATTCCACTTCATGAATCTATTCAGCTACTGACTTGATCTTTCTGACTTTGGTCTTAACCTAACAACAAATACACAAACAAATTCAAGCTCAATATATATTGCTCATATTATTCAACAATAAATAGGAACAAACGACTAATACACATAACAATCGATGGGTGTTAAGGGCACTATGCTAAGTAAAAAACAAAACAAAACCCAATCTCAAAAAGTTTCACACAACATGATTCCATGTCTACAATATTCTCAAAATGAAAAAATTATAGTGATAGAGAACAGATTAATCGTTGCCAGGGGTTAGGGTTGAGGACAGGGTATGGCTGTGAAGGAGTAGCATGAGGGAGTTTCTTTGTGGTGATGGAACAATCTGGACCCTGATTGTACTGGTGAGGTTATGTAAATCTATATATGTGATAAAACTTCCTAGAACTATACCATTCCTCCACACACACAAACAGAAACAACAGTGGATGTAAAAAAAATGGTGAAGTCCAAATAAGGTCTGTATTTGAGTTAACAGTATTGTACCAATGTCAATTTCCTGGTTTTGGCAATGTACTAAGGTTATGTAAGATATTATCATTAGGGGAAGCTGGGTGAAGGGTAAACAGGAATGTTGTACTATTGCTGCAACTTCTTATGAGTCTTAAACTGTTAAAAAAAAATCACACACACATAAACACACAGACACACACACACAGTCAAGCCTTGAATACCTGTGGGTTCCACATCTGTGGACTCAACCAACTGCAGATCAAAAATATTTTTTTTAAAAAAGGATGACTGCATTTGTACTGAATATGTACAAACTTTTTTTCTTGTCATTATTCCCCAAACAATAAGTATAACAACTATTTACATAGCATTTACATTTTATTAGTTATTATAAGTAATCTGGAGATTATTTAAAGTATACAGGAAGATATGGGTGGGTTATTTGCAAATGCTACACTGTTTTATATAAGGGACTTGAGTACTTGAGCATCTGTGGATTTTGGTATCTGCAGAGGTCCTGGAACCAGTGTCCCAATCCCCCACAGATACATAGAGACAACTATTTATATATATGTTTACACACACACACACACACCCCCTAAATAGTAAGGTCCTGAGTCCCATCCCCAACAGTAGCAAATCCCAAGAAAGGACAAAAAGTGACAAGCAGAGTCCAATGCATGGCATTCTTAATGAAAGCATTATATGGAATTTAGTGTTAAGTTGAAAAAGGCTTGGTATTAAGAAAATCAAAAGACCAAAAACCAGCTAAGTCACATGATTTAACTTCAACTGGCAGAACTCAAACTGTGGGCATATAAAATGGAGACAACATAAGTTAAATGTGCCACATCACTCAAATCTAGCTGACTTTTCCTTTGGCAATTGTTTTCTACCACGTAGATCTACTACATAGGATCTACACATCCTATTGTGTAGATCGTAAATTTCTTTCTGACACAAATAGTGGTCCCTAACGTATGTGACTGTTGCATGGAAAATGATCTTGAGACGTTCTGGACAAGGAACAAGGTAATTCTCTAACAATTTATAAGCTTCTGAAAGGTATCAAAAGAGCCAGGGGTATCAAAATAACCTTTAATACTTCTAAATAAGATTATTTAAAAGAATCATGGCATCTTAAAAAAATTGTTTTCATATGACTTGAGTGCTTTAGGAAATTTAAGAAAGGAGGTAGTTGAAGTTCTTTGCTTGGACTTGACAATTGACTTAAGGCATAAACAATCCCCATATTTGTATGTTGAAAGAAGAGTATATGTGGGTGAATCCTATCTTCCCCTCAGAAGACAGTAGGGTAAAAGTATTTATGGCATACCTATTGACTATGAGGACTGTAGGAGGCATATAGCCAGCCAGGAAACTCCAACATCAGTGTCTGCCCTACTCTCCCTAACCCAAGAGCTCAGGAGACATTTATCTTTGCATTTGCAGAGGTTCCTTCCATTTGCCCTGAGCATGAGTTTATGGAAACTCAAAAATAATCTACAAAAGTTTCCCCTTCTGAGGACAAGGAGGAAAGTATCAGGTTCAAGGGTGCAAATAAGATGTTGGCCTTGGAGTAGAACATTTATAATGATGGGGCATCATAGGTCTTATTTGGTTTTCATTATGAAAATTCTTAAAATGTTTAATCTGTGTGAGAAAAAGAAAAAGACTTCAAAGAGGAGAAGGGGGTCTGTCAGTGAGGCTGGAACTGCAGGGCTAATGGAACACCAAGGCAGTGCTGGGGCAGAGTCAGGCCAATGCCACCAATAAAAGACATGGCACTAGTACAGGGGGTTATAAACTAGCTGGTGTGACAGCACCCTTCAGACCTCAAACCTGAAGCTCTGGTTCATGGCAAGAATCCTTAACAAGCAGAGCTAATTTATACTATGCAAGCTTAATGCATAAATAATGATTAGAAGGGAGATTAGCTGGCTTTCGTCCCCCATGTACACATTCATTTGTTCATTCAGTCATTATTCCACAAACATTTCTTGAGTAATAACTGTGTGCCAGGCTTTATAATGTCAGGAACTATGCCAGGCACTGGTGACCCAAGGGGATGAATCAACACAGCGCAACCACAGAAGAGGTCTAATTCAGTTTTCATTATGAAAATTCTTAAAATGTTTTATCTGTGTGAGAAAAAGAAAATGACCTCAAAGAGAGAAGGAGATCTGTCAGTGAGGCTGGAACTGTGGGGCTAATGGAACACCAAGGCGGGGCTGGGGCAGGGTCAGGCCCAGGTTTTCTGGGGGCAGTGAATTTTGATACCTATTTGGAGGTGTCCAAGGCAGATAGGCCTCTAAACTAGATTCCTCTGAACTCTGGTTCAGTGAAGTATTAATATGTGCTCCATGATATAAAGGGCTTCGTCACAGTCTATTCATTTTGGAAATGTATTGATTGTCTCAAGTTAGCATATTAATAACTGAGAAGTCCAGCACTAAAGACATCAGGCAAACTTTATTACCTTACAAAACCCAGTTTGGAAAACCCTACTCTCAGGACTCCCGACTGGTAAAAGAGGTGGAGGAGTATATCTGTAGTGAATAGACAGGATCAAGCAAGTCAGTTTTCATGTCTCATGAAACATTCCAGGGCCCAATTCGTGTAAACTAGTCAATCTCCAGAAATGTCACTGCTACCCAATTATCTGAAAGGATTTTGTGTGAAATGTACGTAGTACTTTTACTAACTTTCTTCTGCCTAAAATACACAGAGATAATTCACCTTTCGCAGGAGTTCAGCATCACAGAAGCTGGAGCTGATAAGGTTGTTAGGAAGCATCTGGTGCAATCCTCCTACTCAACAGATGAGTCTGGACAAAGCTAATCCCTAACCCAACTCCTAAGAAACCTGGGCTCCCGATTCTCAGCCCAAAGTCCTGATGAATAACTGTTTTCTGTATGCTCCATATAGCATTCCGTGTACTGTGGGTGTCGTGACAGTTACTAAGGCACTACAATAAGTTACAATATTTGTAACATCATAACATAAAGATCAGAACAACAACAAAACATTCTGCCATTTCTTGGAAAGCATTCATTGAACATTTCTGGGAAAAAAAGTGTAGTAGGGCTAAATAGTTAACATTGCTTCAACTTCAAGAATATCATTATCTGACAGGATCCCCTCCCATCACCATGTCACTGAGATTTTTAAAAATATACCTTTGGTGTTGCTATAATCTTATTAACCTACTGGCTCATAGAGCTTATTACTCTGAAAATAGCCTTTTTTTTCTTCTAAGCCAAACTTATCCAAGAGCACCAGTCTAAAGACTATAAATAGTGCAAATATAATGATCAGTGACATGAAAATGTAGGCTACAGCTAATAGAACTGAGGAACAGGTTTAATTTCAAACTGGAGAACTAGGTGATAAGGTCCCACCACTTTATTGTTTCTGTCCTGGATTTTATATAATCATTAAAATGGCACTGTTCACAAGGAATGTATACAGATATACTTGGCCTAACTTTACAAAGCAAGCAGTCAATTTTCTAAGCAACCTTACGTGTCCACTCTCTCTTTTTAAAAAGCAGCTTTATTGAGATATAATTCATGTACTATCTAATTCATCCATTTACAGGGTAAAATTTAGGGGTTTTTAGTATATTTATAGACATCTGCAACTGCTACAACAATCCATTTTGGAATACTGTCATCAACTCAAAATAAATCCTGTAGCTAGGCTAGTGTGGTGGCTTACACCTGTAATCCTACCATTTTGGGAAGCTGAGGCCGATGGGTCGCTAGAGCCCAGGGATTCAAGACCAGCCTGGGAAACATGATGAAACCCCATCTCTGCAAAATTAAAAAAAAATTAGCCGGGCATGGTGGCAGGTACCTGTAGTCCCAGCTACACTGCCCTCCAGCCTGCATGACAGAGCGAAAAGAAAAAAGAAACCCTGTATCTTGTAGCTGCCACCCCACCCCCACCCCATCCTCTTATCCACCTCACCCCTAAGCAACAAATAATCTACATTCTGTCTCAATAGCTTTATGTATTCTGGACATTTCATATAAATGGAATGATAGAGTATGTGGTCTTTTGTGACTGGTTTCCTTCCCTTAGCATAACATTTTCAAGGCTCATCCAGGTTATAGCATATATCTATACTTCATTCCTTTCTATGGCCAAGTAATATCCCACTGTGTACATATTCCAAATTTTATTTATCTATTCATCAATTTATGGTTATTTGGGTTGTTTTCACCTTCCAGTTACTACGAACAATGTTGTTAGAAACACTTTTGTTTTTCTATGGCTTTTGTTTTCATTATTCTTGGGTATATACCTAAAAAGTGGAATTGCTGGGTCATATAATAACTCTGTGATTACCTGTGAGAAACTGCCAGACTCTTTTCCAAAGTGGTCACACCATTTTACATTCCCACCAGCAGTGTGTGAGGGTTTTAATTTCTCCAAATCCTTGTCACACTTATTATTATCTGACTTTCTGATTCAAGCCATCCTAGGGGCCTTGAAGGGGTATCTTATCTGGTTTCAATTTGCATTTCTTGATAATTAATGATGCCAAGTATCTTCTCATGTGCTTATTGGTCATTTGAAGATATTTCTTGGAGAAATGTCTACTTGAGTCCTTTGCCATTTTAAGTGAGTTTTTCGTCTTATTAAATTGTAAGAGCTCTTTATATATTCTAGATACAATTCTCTTATCAGATATGTAATTTTCAAGTATTTTCTCCTATTCTGTGGGCTGTTTTTTCCCTTTCTTGTTGGTGTGCTTTGAAGAACAAAAGGTTTCAGTTTTGTTAAAGCCCAATTTATTTATACTTTTCTTTACTCACTTGCATTTGGGTGTCATATCTAAGAATCCTTTGCCAACAATATTTTTCCTACATGAGATGGTCTTGGCATTCTTGTTGAAAATCAGTTAACCATAGAGGTTTATTTCTGGATTCTCAATTCCATTTCATAGAACTGTATGTCTAACTTTGTGCCAGTACCACACAGTCTTTATTACTGCTACTTGGTAGTAAGTTTTGGAATTGAGAAGTGTTAAGTGCCTCCTAGTTTGTCGTTTTTTGAGATTGTTTTGGCTATTTTGGGTCCCTTTAAATTCCATATGTTTTGAAATCCCATATTAGTTTTGAAATTCTATAATAACCTATACATTTCTCTAAAGAATCCAGCTGGGATTTTGATAGTGATTGCATTAAATCTGTATATTCATTTGCGAAGTATTTCCACCTTAACCTGGTCTTCCAATCCAGGATCATGAATGTCCTTCCATTTATTTAAGTCTTAAAATTTCTTTCAGCAATTTTTAAAAAGTTTTTGAAGTATAAGTTTATACTATTTATTAAAACTATTCCTAAGTATTTTATTTCTTAATACTATTATAAATGGAATTATTTCCTTAATATCATTTTCAGATTGTTCAAAGCTAGTATATAGATATATAATTAATTTTAGTAATTAATTTTGTATCTTGTAGCTTTGCTATTATGTTTGGATTGCGTCCCCCGCCAAAAAGATATGTTGCAGTTCTAACTCCCACTACCTCAGAATGTGACCTTAGAAGCAGGGTCATTGCAGATGTAATTAGTTAAGGTGAGGTCATACTAGAGTAGGGGGGGCCCTTAATCGAATAGGATTGGTGCAATTACAAGAAGAGAAGAGAGACACAAAGGATGAAGACAGTCATACAATGATGGAGGCAGACCCTGGAGTGATGCGTCTATAAACCAAGAAATACCAGGAAAGGCCAACCAATACCAGACACTAGAAAAGGAAAGGAAGGATTCTACTCAGAATCTCAAAGGGACTCCCAACACCTTGATTTTGGACTTCTAGCCCCTGTAACTGTAAGAAAATAAATTTCTGTTGTTTTAAGCTACCCAGTTTTTGGTACTTTGTTACGGTAGCCCCAGGAATCTAATGTACTTGCTGGACTTGTTTATTAGTTTTAATGGTTTTTTAGTGGAGTCCTTGGGATTTTCCACATACAAGATTATGTTATTTGCAAATAGAGATACTTTTGCTTCTTCTTGCCAGTCAGGATGTCTTTTATTTCTTTTTCTCACTTAATTGCCCTAGCTAGACACTCCAGTACAATGTTGACTGGAAATAGCAAGAGTGGGCATCTTTGTCTTGTTCCTAATCTTAGATAAAAAGTATCCACTGTTTTCCAATCAAGTATCATGTTACCTGTGAGTTTCTTGTAGATGTCTTACCAGACTGAAGACGTTTCCTATTACTAGTTTTTTGCATGCTTTTACCATGAAAAGTGTTGAATTTATCAAATGACTTTTCTGTGTATTGAGATGATCATGAGGTTTTGTTTTTCATTCTATTGATATGGTATATTTTATTAACGATTTTGTGATGTTAAACCAACAGAGCATTCCTGAGATAAATCCTACCCTGGTGTACAATCCTTTTCATATGTTTCTGGATTCAGCTTGCTAGTATTTTGTTAGAACTTTTTTCCATGCATAATAAAAAATTATTGGTTTTAGTTTTCCTTCCTTGTGATGTTTTTGTCCATTTTTGTTATTAGGGTAATACTGACCTCAAATAATGAGTTAGAAAGTGTTCCTTCATCTTCTATTCTTTGAAGAATTTGTAAAGAATTGGTATTAGTTATTCACAGTGTTCTGTCAGTGTCTGCTAGGTATCGTTGGCTTTTAGTGTTGTTCATGCCTTCTATTTTCTTATTGTTTTCTGCCTAGTTGTTATATCCCTCTTTAAAATTGGGTATTGAAGTCTTCAACTACCATTGCTGAGTTATCTATTTCTTCTTTAATTTTTGTCAGTTTTCACTTCACATATTTTGGCACTCTGTTGTTTACTGAATGTATGTCTATAATTGTTATATCATCCTAATAAATTGTCTTTTTTATCACTATAAAATGTCCCTCTTTACCTTTGGTAACTTTTGTTTTTAACTTCTATTTTGTCTGATATTAACATAGCCTCTCCAGCTTTTTTGTGGTTGCTGTTTACATGGTATATGTTTTCCTTTCCTTTTACTTTCAGTCTATTTGTATCTTTGAATATAAAGTGTGGCTCTGTAGACAATATATAGTTCAATCTTGCTTTGTTTTTAACTGAAGATTGTCTAACTCTCTGCCTTTTGATTGGACTGTTTAATTCAAAAGTATTTAATGTCATTATTGATAAAGTAAATTTACATCTACCATTCTACTTTTCTTTTTCTATATGTCTCATGTCATCTTCTCCTCTATTCCACCTTTATTGCTTTCTTGTACATTAAGAGAATATTTTTTAATATAGCATTTACATTTCTTTAAGGATTTTTTTACTACTTTAAAAAATTGTTTTCTTAGTGATTCCTCTAGGCCTTCTCGGATACATCTTATCAGAATCAGCTTCAGATTTACACCAATTTTATTCCAGTGAGATACAGAAATGTTACTCCTATATAGCTTTATTCCCTTTTCTCCCCTTTTGTGATGTAACTATACTATTACATTTAAAATGTTATAAGCCCAATAGTACATTCTTATTAATTATTACATTATATAACATTATGTCTTTTAAGGAAGCTAAGTGAAGAGAATATATATATATATATATTTACATACATATGTGTGTGTGTGTATATATATATAGATAGATATGTTAACTTTATTTATCATTTGTGGATCCCTTCGTTTGTTTTTGTGAATTCAAGTTACTACTAGAATCGTTTTCTTAGCCCAATATAATATTGCCTCCATCTACCTCCTTTGTGCTATTATTAGCAAATATGTTATATTTCTATAAGTGAAGAAGGCTCAATGATAATATATATGTGTGTGTATATATATGTGTATAGTTTAATGCAATTGCTTTTTAAATCAGTTTTTAAAAAGGGAGGTGACATATCCATTTATACTGTATTTACACATATATATGCTCATTGTTTTTTCTTGAAGATTCAGATTATTGTGCGAAGTTACTTGCTTTCAGACTAAATAACTTTAGCATTTCTTGTAAGACAGATCTGTTAGAAACAAATTGTTTCTGTTTTTGTTCATCTGGGGATATCATTATTTTGCTTTTATTATGAAAGATAGCTTTGCTGGATATAAGATTTTTAGTTAACATTTATTTCTTTATATATTTTGTATCTGGACATCACTCTTTTCTGGCCTCCACTATTTCTGAGGAGAAGTCAGATTAGTCTTCTTTGATTCCCTTGTAAGTAGTAAGTCATTTTTCTCTTGCTACTTTCAAGATTTTCTCCTTGTCTTTTGATTCTCAGAATTTTTACTATAACGTCTCTGACCTCTTTGTGTTTGCTAATCTTCCTTGGAGTTTGTTGAGCTTTCTAGATATGTACATTAATATTTTTCCAATAAATTTGGAAAGGCTGGAAATAACGAAAAGCCATTATTTTGTCTAATATTTTTTCTGCTCCTTTCTCCTTTTCCTCTCCTTCCAGTATTCCCATTGCATATAGGTTGGTGCACTCAATGGTGTCTTGTAATTCTCTAAGGCTCTGTCATTTTTTTCTCTCTTTTCTTCAGCTTGTATAATCTCTGTCAATCTTTCTTCTTGTTCATTAATCTTTCTTTTGTCAGTTCAAATCTACTCTTGACCCTCTTTGATTAATTTTTCATTTCACTTATTATACTTTACAATTCCAAAATGTTCATTTGGTTCTTTTTTAAAATTTGTATCTCATTTATATTCTGTCTGATATGACATTGTCTTAATACCTCCTTTTATGTATTTAATCATGGGTTTCCTTTAGCTCTTTGAATGTATTTATTATGCATACTTTGAAGTATTTTTCTTTTAAATCCAACACCCGTTTGCTCTCACAGCCAGTATCTATTGCCTAATTTCCCCAACCCCTACCCCTAGTTTATAGGTCATATCTTTCTGGTTTTTGGCATATCTCATAGTTTTTTCTGTTGGAAACTGGACATTTTACATAATATATTGTAGCAATCGGGATGCTCGTTCCTCCCTCTCTCCAGGTATTGCTATTGTGATTTGTTTATTTCTTTAGTGATTAGTTGGATTATTTTACCAGTCTATTTCCTTTCCCCCATAGAGTGAAGCCTCTGATGTTGCCGCTCAGAGGATGTAGCCTTGGGTATGTCCATAGCTACCCTCATAGAGGTTTGGCAGGGTTCGCTTTCACTGACCATTCCTAGCTGTTGAATTAACTGAAGGTTGATTGCTATGGGTATATGTTGCTTCCTAGATTGATCCAATCAAATTTGGGCTCCTTTGAAAAGACGGTTTCCAAGGCCAGTATTTAAGATTCACTCTGACTCCAGGAATGCTCCTCTCAGCTGTCTCTTTCCCAGCAAACTAGCTGGCCTACAACTTAACCTATATCTCCAATGAATCTACCAATCTCTTCCCCATTGCCTTTCACTACAACTTCCACCATTTTTTTTGAGAGCACCCTTGGGCATAAACTTCTCCACGCTTCGTTCCAAACAAAGTCAGTTCCTTTGGTAAGATACTGAGGTCTCTGTTTTACAACCTACTTCTCCCCCAGGCAAATCTCTGAGTTAGGGCTCTGGTACTGCAGATGCAGACAACAGTATGCTTCTCTCTGAGTGACACCCCTACTCTTATAGCTGAGTTCTCAGTGGTGGTAGGGCAGTAACCTTAGGTCTTCTCAGCTTGCTTCTTCCTGTGAGAAACCACAGCTTTCAAGCAAGGGCAAGGATAATGTAGGTCCCAGGATTCTCAGCATGCCACATTCAGGGTAGATTTCTCTGTCCCATGGGTAGAGGCTGGATGAAACAAAGAAGCCCACACCTCTGGGCTGCACTTGCCTGGAACTTAGTCTCAGAAACAGGTTGCTGAGATGAGAAAGGCTGACATACTGTCCCTCCCAAGACAACAGGTCTCCAATTAGGAGCTGGGGTAGAAGGAGCTCTGTGTTACTGGTTGCACCAGTCTAGAGTGAAGTTTCCACCTCTCTGAGTTTGGAGTGGGGGAAGAAAAGTGGAGGTCTTGCTTCAAATACTACAGCTCTCACCTTTGTAACTGAGTTTCAGTAGATTTTCCTGAATAAATATTTCTTCATTTGCTGAATGTCCATATGCCTGGTGAAAGGAAAACAAAATCTCGGCATGCCAAATTCACTATGCCAAGGGAAAAGTTATGCTGGAAACTGAGTCATGTAAGAAACTGCCTTTCCTTTTGTTACTAAGCAAATAACTTAGAAGACAGAAGGCTAGACAGAAGGCCAGATGTCTCCACAAACAGCCACTCTATGTTTACTTTATCTTAGGTAGAGTCTTAATTTACTGAGTGTGAGATGAATGCATAATGACTATTTCTCTACCCTTTCTTTTCAAAGGTAATATGTGAATTCAGTGAATGCTAGTCAAAGACTCAAAGAAATATAACCACTATCTTCTTTCATCTACCTTCCTCTTTTATTTTTCTCTTTCCTCTTTGCCCTACTACCTGCTCTTTTTCCCTTTAAATATAGAAGTCCCGAAACCCTCTTTGGAGAAAAGCATGGATCACAGATTGTTCCTGTGGTTTTGTGTTCCTTTTTCCTGGGTGCATCCTTAGCCTTGGCAAATAAGCCTCAAAATTGATTACAACCTGTCTTAGATACTTTTTGGTTTACAGGCCACTTCCAGATACTTTAAGTGGTTAAGTTTTATGTTCTTTAATAATTTTCAGTTTTTCTGTGGAGCAGGTCCACATAACTCATGCTATCATGGCAGAAGTGAAATATTCACATCTACTCTTAGGGGTTCCAGGTATCTGCAGAGTCTGCAGAGTACAAATTCTACTATGCATGCAGCTCTGTGTGGTCTGGAATGTGATGAAGGGTAGCACTCAGGATAAGCCTGGAGACAGATGCTGGATACCACCTAGTGATTCCATCCTCACTGAATAAATGCACAGATTTCCTCTAGGGAAAATCTATTTCAAACAATGAATGCTTAAGAGCTCTTAAATCTGTGGCTCCCAGTGGCCCCAGTGGTCATCATCTTCCCTTACATTCAAATCAGGCCATCACTGGTTGTATACATTAACAGAAAGAGAAGGCAACGGAATATGAAGGGAGCAAAAGACAGAGAAGGCAGATACGAAACCTGAGTAATCCTGGAGGACACCATTAGCACTGACAGCTGTGGAAGAAAAAAGAGGGAACAGGGCATTTTTGGAAGGTGAGTCACTTGGCTTTCTGGCAGCAGGATGACAATGAGTGGGAGATGTATTGATTAGTACTGTTCTGGTACTAGATGCTTTTTGTACATTGTCACCAATCCTGACAGCACCTCTCTAAGGTAACAGACTCTGTGGTCCATGCTTTCTTTACCTTTTAGTCCATGACTACTAACAGGTCACTGATGAGTCTCTGACAGTCTTTAACTTTGCTTCTTGTCTGCATGCTAACACCTCTAGATTAGGAACTGAGGATGAGAAGCTCTGGAAAAGTAATGATCACTGTATTTTTTTCAATCTGCAAGATAAAGAATATTATCTGTTTCCTTGTTCCAGAGTGGTAAGCTCCTAACCGACAGATCTAGGATTCAAGTCCGGCTCTGCCTCCAAGCCTCTGTCCATTCTGTGCTTCTTTCCTACACAACCTGATGGGAATATCTAACAAAACATTTGAAGCCACAAGCCTGGAAATCATCAGAAAAGTCTAAGGTTACCTCTGTTAAATCTTTCCAGTCCTGTCCTTGCCCTCTGAGAGCACTAACCATTCCTTCTTTTGAATCTCCTTGGTATAGCATCTGTAAAAATTACGTGTCCTAGTTTGTTATATGTCTGTGTGCCTCTCTGGCCTGTAAGCTCTCGGGAGCAGGGATCATGACTTTGCAACTCCACCACCTAGTCTGAAACCTGTAACAAAGGTAGACATGAAATAAGTGTTTGCTGGATGACTAAGTAAAGAAAGGCAATTTGAGTCACAAAACACAGACAGACAACAAAGCACCAAGGGCCAACTCTTGGGAAGTCCCTCTTCAGGAGGCAGAGATAAGACTACAGAAGGAACAATAGGAGAGCCGAGAGACATCAGAAGGATGCTGAGCTGCCAAGGCCAAAGGATGGCACAATATCAGGAAGGGTGGGGTGGTCAACATTTTATTGGGCTCAGCCTCCCAACTTAGTTCTCTCCAAACTCAAGTCACTTCACTAAGATGAGAGGAAGTTCAGGGAGAGAGGCTATTCCTAGGAACTCCTTTCAGCCTGTGAGCTGGGAAAAGAGCTTGGGGTCCCTACCAAACAGGAGCAGCTCAAGATGCCCCAGAGGGTTTGGAGGAAGCAGCCTTCCCAGGCTGGAGAGAATTTGGCAGTACCCTAGCCTTTCCCGGGTTCTCCCCAGGGCTTCAGGCTTCAGAGTGATCCATCCAGGGTGTGCTACTCCAATATAGTAGCTGTATAATTTATCTGTCTTTAAGGAGGAAATAGTGATGTCTCTGGGGTAATAATTCACTGCCTTTTGGCAGAGAAAATATGATCCGTGATCCCACACACCATGTGATGTGCAATACCAGTCTACAGGGATAAATATCACATTGATATCATCCACATAACTGCTTACATCCCTACCTTATAAGGGTAGTGTGCCCAGTGTTGGGAGGGGCTGGGGGACAGGAGAATTCTTTACTGATCCAGCAGAAACCCACAGGGCAAAGTTGTAGTGTGCAGTGTTAGAGGATCCTCTGACTTTAGTCAGCTCAAACCAAAGGAGGCACCACTTGCCACCCAGGCTCTGCTAAGGGCACTGTGTGAAGAAGACACACTCAATTCTTGCCAGTGATCAACTGGTAGCTGTCTTCCCACCACACCCCCACCCTGGGCAATTCTGTACCACATTATAATTGCTATTTGACTACCTACGTGTTAGCATTTCAGCAAAGTTCATTCTATTGTTAAATCCAGAGGTACTTGTGACTGACACAGTTTTCAATTTGGAAAAATAAATAAAATGAGATAGCAGCAGTTGACCCAGTCCTCTCCTATTTTGCCAATGTATCTCCTATATATACATACCCTGGATGTGATTACTGGCACTTAATGACCCAAATGGCTACAAAGATGGAAATTTTCCCTTGCAGACGATGACTAATATTTTTTCAGCTGCTCTAGTCTATAGTATACTTGTGTTATTAGAAGTATTACCTAAAAAATATATCAAAGTACCTTGTAAGCAATTTTTAAAAACTGATTTGTTTCCTTCCCTTTAAAAATCTACATGAAAACCAAATTGAGCAGTTCATCTGACATCTGTCCCTGCCACCCTCCAGAACAGCTTTCTCATGGCCACTGCCCATGTCCTTTTCTCAGTCCTGTCCTCAGAAGCACTTATCTGTTGTGCCCACTTGCTCCTTCCTGAAATCCTTTTTGTTCTTGGCCTGCAGGCAACTGAGACTTTCCTTACATTCAAACCATTTATTTATTTATTTATTTTTACATTATTATTATACTTTAAGTTCTAGGGTACACATGCACAACGTGCAGGTTTGTTACATATGTATTTTGGGACTTCTCTCGCCCGCTAAGGCATCACTATAGCTCCGTCTGTAGCTTTATTTCCTGAGGGCTCTGTTACACCACTATTCCAAGATTGCCCAAATTTCCATCTCTAGGGCTAGATTTCCCATGAAGCTCCAGGAGCCATTTCCAGCTGCCTTCCTGGACAGCTTCCTCTTAGCAGCCTGGCTGGCATCTCAACCTCAACAAAGATTCACTGGGCACCACTTGCCACCCAGGCTCTGCTAAGGGCACTGTGTGAAGAAGACACACTCAATTCTTGCTCTTACAGTTCACAATAACCAAACGCATCTTCCTTCCTACATGTGGGCTCTCCCACCTCCTCGCCAACCTCAGAACTCTAATCTCGTATTATGGCATAACACCTGGGCTGGAGGTCCCAGTACCATATGACATGGCCCTCCTCCCTGCACCCATAGCTCATGGTTGTTAAGGTTTAGGAATTTGCCCACAAACACCTTCTCCCCTCCATCACCCACAGCCAGGCCCTCGTCACCTGAAGGCTAGACTATTTCAGATGTGTCTCAGCTGATTTCCGTCTGAAGTTTGCGCCTGTCCAATCCATTCCACACACAGCAGTCTCCCAAATGACATTTCACCATGTCACTCTTCTGCTGCTCACACATCAACCACTCCCCACTGGTACCAAAATAAATTCATTTCAAGCTCTCCAACAACAGGTAGGTCCCACCCACGTTTCCAATTGCTTCCCTGTAAGCATGCTCCACTTTGACAAACTGGAACTATAATATATTCATGATACTCCATCCAGGATTTCCATGCCTTCGTGCCTTTGCTCAGTTTGTTCTGTCTTTCAGAAACACCATTTACCCAGCTCCATCTCTGCAAGTCCAAATTCTATCCACAACTTGAAGCCTGGCTCAAATACCACAGTCTCCTGAAAGCTTTTTTTAAATCCACTCCTCCTTCAAACAGAATGAATCTCTCAGTCCTCTGCTTCTTCTATCATTCTGATGACAAGTGTCTTTTGCAGACAGTTTGTATCTGGTTGGTCTTTGTATTTGCCACACAACAGATTGCAGTGGCTTGCATTGAGTAGGTAAGAATTTGATGAATGCCATGTTTCAAGCCTGTCATTCCAACACTTTGTGAGTCCGAGGTGGGAGGATCACTTGAGGCCAGGAGTTCAAGACCAACGTGGGCAACAAAGGGAGGCCCCCATCGCCACAAAAATAAAAATAAAAAAATTAGCCAGGCATGGTGGTGCACATCTGTGGTCCCAGCTACTCAGGAGGCTGAGGTGGGAGGATCACCTGAGCCCGGGAGGTCAAAACTGCAGTGAGCCGTCATTGTGCCACTGCACTCTAGCCTGGGCAACAGAGTGACACCTGGTCTCAAAAAAAAAAAAAAAAAGATTTTGATGAATAAACAGATGAACAGATGGGCTGCTGCTGGTGTGCTTTCTGTGTGAGAATAGCTAAATTTTGAAAGGTGATATTCCACAAAGACATCTCCAGTCTAACCTCTGCTCATCTCATAACTACATATTAGAAAAATAAATAGAGGCCGGGCACGGTGGTTTGTGCCTGTAATCCTAGCACTTTGGGAGGCCGAGGCAGGCAGATCATGAGGTCAAGAGATTGAGACCATCCTAGCCAAAATGGTGAAATGCCGTCCCTACTAAAAATACAAAAATTAGCTGGGCGTGGTGGCACACACCTGTAGTCTCAGCTACTTGGGAGGCTGAGGCAGGAGGATCACTTGAACCCAAGAGACAGAGGTTGCAGGTTGTGGCCAGCCTGTTGACAGAGCAACACTCCATCTCAAACCAAAAAAAAAAAAAAAAAGAAAAATAGATAGATATTAAATCAACAGATAAAGGGCACTGAGAAGCTAACCACCTGTCACCTACAAAATCTGCCTTCATTTGGGTGTGTATGTTTATGGCTAAAGTGACTCTGCAGCAGGACTTTCTTTTGTCCTTGTGAGCAGTTGGGTTAACTCTTTCGATTTTCTGTCAGTTCTTTGACACAGTTGTACCTTAAATATTACTGATCTAACTAGATTCTGCTGAGTAAACTAAGCTACTCTCAATACAACCATTTAACTTCATGCAGCTAGGAGGGGAAGAAAACTGAAGGAGTCACATTATAACTTTATCACCGTGACTCTGGCACTGAGAAATTATTTCCACAAAGCCGAGTCACACTGTGCCCTGCACATCTGGAGTCCATTCTGGGATTTGAAGCTGTAAATGTGGTTAGGGACAGATGTCCCCCTACCGTGTAAAAGAAAGAAAGACCAGCATACATAAGCCAATATCCACTTAGTGGAGAAAAAAGTGTGCATCCCTCAGCTGTGGATACGACATTTACTTTTTGGGAAAAAAAAAAGTTTCCTCAAAATTGGCACACAAAACTTCACCCTTCATACATAGATGTTACTGTATATTGGTGAATAAGACAAATACTTCCACTTATATCCCCACCTCTGATTATTTAAAAACATAGTATCATTTATAATCTTCATTATCATAACAGCTGGGGGTCCTGCTTCTTGGCTGGGAGGCTCAGGACAGCACCACTCCAAGAGGGGTTTGCAACCAGCAGCCTCAGCATCTCGTGGGAGGTGGTTGGCATGCGGAACCTGAGGCCCCACTCCAGGTCTGCAGTATCGAAACCTGCACTTCAGCTCAAACCTCAGGTGACCTGCATCCACATGATGTCTGGGGGGCAGTGGTCTAGGTCATGGTGTTTCTGTAACTCCCTTTGAATAGGAATCACTTGGAATGCTCATAAGACATACACACAGGTTCCCAGGCTCCATGCCCAGCACTGATTCAGAAGGTCTGGGATTGGATGTGATTCTGATTAAATGAGATAATGAAATTAATATGACTGATATGGCCATGCCTGGCATACAGAAGGCAAGAAGCAAACTCTAATCTCTCCTCCCTCCTGTGGTTATCAACACTAGTGGTAGGGTTGCCCAGTTACATTTGAATTTCAGATCAGCAGCAAACAATTTTTTAATAATAAGCATCTGGCAATCCTAACTACCCCTGACCTTGGAATATCTTGGGGGAGGAGAGTGAGTGGCAGATTAAGACTGGAAAAATAGGCTCAAATTGTGCAGTTCTGAATGCCAATCAAAGACGTTTAAATCAATCTATATACTAACTAGCCAAGACTAGATGTGACCCAAAGCCTCCACCCACTTTCTCCCAGGGATGGTCAGAACAACAATGGCAAGTAGGCTGTGGGGACAAATGTCTCTATCACAAGACCCATTAGAAAGGGAGGCCAGAGGCCAGATGCAGTGGCTCACGCCTGTAATCTCAGCACTTTGAGAAGCCAAGGTAGGAGGATTGTTTGAGCCCAGGAGTTCAAGACCAGCCTGGGCAACATAGTGAAACTCTGACTCTACAAAAAATTTTAAAAAAAATTAGCCAGACATGGTGGTGTGCACCTATAGTCCCAGATACTTAGGAGGCAGCGGTGGGAGAATTACTTGAGCCTAGGAGGTTGAGGCTACAGTGAGCAGTGATTGCACCACTGTACTCCAGCTTGGGCAACAGAGTGAAACCCTGTCTCTAAAGAGACAGAGAGAGAAAAAGGAAGCCCAGAGGATGAAAGGAAGAGTCATGGCCAGTGACCATGTCACAAAGAATAAGGGAGTTAAAATTTTAAAATCTTAAATCTATTTTGTATTAATTCTAAACTCTTAAACTATTTATACCCTGGCCAGACACATAAAAATAATTTAAGCCAACTACTTGACTTTTCTAACTGGTGCACAGTTGAGCACTGACCCTATTTGCAGAGAGTTATTTGCGATTTGAAGAAAAAGATATATAGTGACATATCAAAAGCCAAATTTCCAGTGTCCTTAGCCCACTCTTCCAGAACCTTGAACTTGGTTTCTGGACACCCCACATATCTGACCCAAAGCCCAGTTGTAAAGTCAAGCAATGACTCCATAGCTATTTGCTCTTATTTAATCTCTTTATTTAGCATCCTAAACCACAGCACAGAAACATCAAGGAATGAATTAGGGGCAGTTAAAATGACAGCAATAACAGCATGACAGAAAGGTGTATAGGAAAAAAATGTATTACATAAAAAACAAAAATAGATACCCTGAATCATCAGGATGCATTTCAATTATATATGATACATTTCAAAAAGAGTCTATACAACATGTTTGATTTCCATTTAAAAAATAAGCTTAAGCAAAAAGAGCTTTGGCTCTTTGTAGAGGTAAGCTGTATTTACCTAAAATAAGTATCTTGTCAAAAAAGTTACATAAATGAAGTCACATTTTTTAATCTAATGATTTTATCTGACTGCAGGTGAACTACAAATGACCTACAGAATGTTTTAGGTTGCATACTTGTTCCCCTCTGATTTCCAAGTAGCCTAATTTGGCCACAGCCAAGTCCCACCCTCTACTCTCAAATTGCCCAGGAAGCTCGACAGGGATTCAGCAATCCAGACAGATGAGAAACCATCATGGCAAACTCCATGCTGAAGTGCTCTGGACCCCTAAGGAAGAAAGCTACAGGAACAGCTGGCACAGACACAGAATTGGGACCACATATGAATCCTGATTCCTGTGAAACTTCAAGACACAGAGTAGATAAGGCCATCCTGTTAGGACATATCTACCTCTACATATACACACCGCCAGTCCCAGGATCTCTTCAAACACAGGAAAAGAGTGGGCCTTCCCTATCTCTGACTAGGAGCACCCACTCACCTCCAAAAGGACTTCTTTCCAACTTTTTCTTTTTGTATTGTGTTAAAATTTATGTAGCAAAAAAATTTCCATTTTAATTATTTTTAGTGTACAATTCAATGGTATTGATTACATTCACATTGTTGTCAACCGTCACCATTACCTATGTCCAAAACTTCTTCATCACCACAAACCTATAGCTGTATGCATTGTACCTTCCCATTCCCCTCTCCCTTGGACAGAGCCCTGGGTAATTCTACAAGAGTCCCTGGTAATTCTAATCCACTCCCCATCTCCATGAGTTTGCCTATTCTAGATAATTCATAGACAATATTTGTCCCTTTGTGTCTGGTATAATATCATGTTTTCCAGGTTCATCCATATTGTGGCATGTGTCAGCACTCAATTTTTTTTCTTTTTAAAACTTTTTTTTGTTTATTTTCCATTTGGTATCCTTGTTTTGTTTTGCTTTTTTTTTTTAAATCTAGTTCCTTTATCATCTTTCTTTCCAGTTCTGATGTCATTAGCCCCATGTCAGAGGCATTTGAACCAGAGCAACTCTGTGTTGAATAGGAGCTGGGTAAAATAAGGCTGAGACCTACTGAGCTGCATTCCCAGACAGTTAAGGCATTCTAAGTAACAGGATAAGATAGGAGATTCACACAAAATACAGGTCATAAATACCTTGTGGATAAAACAGGTTGCAGTAAAGAAGCTGACCAAAAGCCACCAAAACCAAGATGGTGATGAGAGTGACCTCTGGTCGTTCTCATTGCTACACTCCCACTCGTGCCATGACAGTTTACAAATGCCATGGCAACATCAGAAAGTCACCCTCTATGGTCTAGAAAGGGGACGCATGAATAATCCACCCCTTGTTTAGCATAGCATCCAGAAATAACCATAAAAATGGGCAACAAGCAGCCCTCGGGGGCTGCTCCATGGAGTAGCTATGCTTTCATTCCTTTACTTTCTTAATAAACTCGCTTTTACTGTGGAGTCACCCTGAATTCTTTTTTGTGCGACATCCAAGAACCCTCTCTAGGGATCTGGATCAGGACCTTTCCTGTAACACCCACACAGCTGCTCTTGTCCATGCTTTTGCTTTCCCTGGTTGACTTAAGAGGCAAGAGATGCTGATGCCACCTCCAGGTGAGTAGCTTCATGACACTTCAGCTGGGTCCTTGTCAGGAAGCACTGTGCTGCAGAGACAGCAGCCTTGCTTTTCACGTGGAGTGGAACACATTGTGTTTTCGTTTCCACGTGAACCCCTAAGAGAAGAATTTGTGTGTGTGTGGTAGAAGTATCTTTGCTACACCAACTGAAATGAGCTTACAGAAGGCAAGGACATATAATTATTATCATATGAGTGATGGGAGGAGAGTGCAAACAAGGCCACAGGAGTAAACTGGATTCTTAAATGTGAAGGTCAAACTGTGTTCCCCAAATCTCTCCTAAATGTGTCCCACCTATCTTGACAATGGCACCACCATCTCCCAGGAGGAGAGGAGGGGCCTCTTGGGTAGATTTGGTTTCATTTAGTCATTAGGAAAGGGCAAAAGGACCCCTCCCACCCCTACTCAAAGATCTTGCTTGGGAGCTTAAAACTGGGACTCTCCCTGTCGATTCTCTCCCCTGTTTGGTGCCATGTCATGTTCATATTAACTGGGTTAAGGGCAGGCCTTTGTATCATGTGGCGTCAGCTTCTTTGCAGAAAAGGGGACACACAGACTTCGTTCTCGCTTTGGTTCAGCAAATCCCTCTCAAGGACTAAGATATTTTTGGTAATGACTTAAAGCATCTCTTTCTCTTCTCTTTGGACATCATAATTATCTAAATTTAAATATTAAAAGCCACCAGGACTGTAATTTATTTTGTGTATTGATCTTTGGCCACTTAAGTACTACAGAAATATTCCACAAATGCTTCTCTGAAGAACAACAACAAAATCTTAGTCTCTTAGAAGAAAGGTAGGCTCCAGTATCTACTTTGAAGTAAGTACCTTATTGACATCCCATACTAAGTAGAACAGCATCTGACTTTAACATCTTACCTCCCTAACCTCACAAAGTGCACACCGAACATTAAGCAGCCCCTTTAACTTCCACTCTAGGAGCTTGCTCCTCTGCTATGTACCTAAACAGAAATGCTCTCCCAGGAACTCCTGGAGAGGGGAGCTACGGTGATGCAAATTGCATGGGCCCCTCCCAGTATGGAGGTAATCTTTCCCACAAAATCCCTGGTGACTATAGCTTATTTCTGCTCTGTGTGAGTCTTCTCTTGGGCCTGGGCCTCAGCAAGAGAAGACTGTCCATTCTCTCCAATTCTATTATTCTGAGTCATTAACATGCAGTGTACTTATAAACTCAAAATTCCCTCATTTCTCAGCATTTCCCAAATATTTTAAGCTAATTAGACACGATTTGCTAAAAAACAAACAAACAAAAACCCTCTTATTAATCTGACTATACTTGAAATCTACAACTGTAACTGCTTATGTGAATGTTGACTGAATTATATTTGCACTTTAGTTATGTTTTCCCTTTGAACGGTTCTCATCTTCTGAATATTCTGTGTCTGCCTTCAGTTATTGGAAGGGTAAGATCATGGTTTCTTATATCCCTTCTCCTTTTGTGTCTCCTCAGGTTCCTCACTACCTAAAGTTGATCATCAAGTAGCAGAGCCTCCTGGCACAGAAGACATTTCTACATGAATTGGGAAAAGGCGGATTCATCCGGGTGGATGAATTACGAAAAGGAGCTCCCTCAAGGAAGAGGAATTAGCAAAGATCATCCTTTCCTCCAGATATGTAAAAGCAGCCCTAAACCGAGATGAATGGCTTGGTGAGTAAAAGGGCTTGATTCCAACCCCACCCCTTCCACAGCCCAGGTCCTTTTGTGCAGGTCACAACCTGCACAATTGTCCATGGCAGCCCCATAGTGTGAGTTGGCTCTGGAAAGTGTTTTCATTAGGGTTTTCAGCAGTTTCTCAGCTGTCAGCTTCACTGTTTCCAGGCTTGGTCTTTACAGTGAAAAAATAATTTTATGGCAGAAATAAGCAATATTCCAATATTGATAAATAGCTCTTCATTCCTAAATGCACAGGAACACTGCACTTTTTTAAATTGTATAAAACACACGGAACATAAAATGTATCATCTTACTATGACGTGATGTTGAGAACATTCACACTGTTGCGTAACCGCCACCACCAACTGAGATTCTGCACTTTTTGGATAAAGAAAATCCCAGTCTGAAAATTAGGCACACGAAGTTTTTATTCCTACCTCACTGGTAATGGCATATGCCTCTTTGTGAGTCATTTCCTCCTTATTTGACTTCAGTTTTTCTCTTCTTCAAATTTAGGGTGTTTTATTCTGTGAGAACTAAATCAGCTTTCCTCTCTAAGCTCTACAACTCCCAGAACGGCTCAGTTGCTGACCGGCTTGGTTTTCCAACACATATTAGTTAGGAAAAAATTCAAGACCATTGTCAAGATCAGTAGAAGATCCTCGATGTTAAAACCGCAATCCTAGAAGATGTAGAACCACTACCAGGAGGGCAGAAAGCCAGCACAAGGAACAATTCTTCTGTTTCCCCCACACTGAATTCCAGGGTCCACTGCTGTTGTGGTAATGCCACCGCTAGAGTCTGAGCCCTGGATCCTATTGCTTCCTGGGGGTCAGGTAGAAATTTATTTGAGAGGCCTTGTCTGGAGTATGGTGAAGCACATGTTTTAAGCAATGCCTGGGAAGCACTGCTTACATTTTGTGGGCAGAGGTCACGGCCAGTAAACATCCTGCAATGTGTGAGACAGTACCACACAGCACAGACCTGTCCCTGTTACTAGGGCTCCTGTTGAGAAATGCTAACATAGAGTTGGACATGGGAGAATGAACTGATTTCTGGGGTAAGGGATTAGGGGCTACTTCATTGTTTGGAGGGTAAGTACCTAAGATGGGGCACCCTTTATCCTCTCTGTGTCTCATCATCTGACCACGAATGTTTTCCCCTGGGCACACTAATGCCTTTTCATCATCATCATTGCCACCAATTTCCTTAAGAAAAAACTGAACAGGCCAGCTGGGCGCAGTGGCTCACACCTGTAATCCCAGCACTTTGGGAGACTGAGGCTGGTGGATCATGAGGTCAGGATATCAAGATCATCCTGGCCAACATGGTGAAACCCCGTCTCTACTAAAAATACAAAAATTAGCCAGGCATGGTGGCAGGTGCCTGTAATCCCAGTTACTTGGGAGGTTGAGGAAGGAGAATCACTTGAACCAGGGAGTCAGACGTTGCAGTGAGCCAAGATTGCGCCACTGCACTCTAGCCTGGCAACACAGCAAGACGCCGTCTCAAAAAAAAAAAGAAAAAGTTGAAGAGATACCATATTTGGAGAATACGCAAAGGACTTCCTACTCAGCCTTGACTATTCCCTGGGCCTATGTTGTCTGGCATTCCAACATTATTGAATATTTGTCATATTATTTTCTTCTTTCAGTATTACTTATGTTAATGTTTTTTAAAAAGAAATTAAAATATCATATACTCATTAGTAACTTTCATTTCTGCTTTGGGGAAAACATACCAACTAAATGTCCCAAACAAAAGAGTAATTTTAATAATGACATTAATTGGAGCATTATTTTCATATAATAAGCAAAGAACTGGATACATTCAAATGCTGAGTAACAGATGGCTAAGCAAGGTACCAGAACAGTGAATTATGAATGGCCATACACTCACTAGTGCCCACAACACACTGTATCAATTCTCCAAAATCTTTATGTGAAATAAAGTGAAGTTAGCAAAGATGAACTAACCTGTATTTACATAATTGCAGTTACGATTATAAGCACATTAAACTGGATCAAGACAGAGAGATGTGAAAATAATGTAAAGATCATTAAATTCTATTTTTAAGCAAACTCCTCACTGTAAAAAAAATTTTAATTGGAAAAACTCATTGTTTCCTCATCGTTTTCAATTTGATTAGAGACCTCAATTTTGAGATTGAAGGTAGGAACTACACTCATTTACTTCTTTTACTTTTTCTTTCACAATCTTATAGGCCAAAAAGAAATTCCTAAATTTAGGGTAAAAATATTGATTTGCAAATATATGTGTTAGAAATACTTAATCAGTAATTTATCAGACTAATTGATGAAGATGAATGTGATGAATAGTTTCTAACACTGAAGTGTTCAGCAGGAAGCTCAGGCCATTTAAAGGCCCTTGCTCTTGTTTGTGTGAGAATACTTAGATGCTAGATTTCAATGAAAAGGTGCAACCGCATATTGATAATCTGAAATCAAACCTATGAGTCCGTATTATTTGTATTTGACTTGATCCAATTGTTAGATAACTAACAATTCAACTATCTTATTTATTTTTAATTTTTAAATATTTTAAATTTTACTTTTTTTTTTTGAGATGGACTCTTGCTCTGTCACCCAGGCTGGAGTGCAGTGGCGTGATCTCGGCTCACTGCAGCCTCCACCTCCCGGGTTCAAGCCATTCTCCTCCCTCAGCCTCCTGAGTAGCTGGGACTACAGGCACGTACCACCACGCCCAGCTAATTTTTGTATTTTTAGTAGAGATGGGGTTTCACCATGTTGGCCAGGCTGGTCTTGAACTTCTGACCTCAAGTGATCCACCCGCCTTGGCCTCCCAAAGTGGTGGGATTATAGGTGTGAGGCACCATGCCTGGCTTCAATTGCCTTATTTAAAGTGAAGTCCACATGAACACATTCTCCAACCTGAAAATACATCAGCAAGTTCTCCAGTGACTTTAGGTAGAGTCTCAGACTGGATTAATGTATGTGAGACCAGTGCTCTCAGTGTTAGTGAGGATTCCTATCAGAATCCTCATCCTAGAGTGTTCTAGGATATAGGGATACAATAATTCAGAGTGCAGGAATAAAGAAATCTGCCTTCAGGTTCAGAGCCATATTATGGAAAACCCTCAGTGACCCTCAGGGTGGCAGAAGGATATTTTCCTATCAAACTTTCACCGTCTTAGCATGCTATTTATTGGCAAATTTCAGGAATGAGGCAGGGAGTTTCTGTTCATTTCCTGTCCTGTGAAAGTGAATCTGACTCCTTGGATGGAGGAGTCTTTTCAGGCTGCTTGGTCCACCTCCACTCGGATGTCAGAAGCCTCTCTCCTCCCAGGAGAATTTGAAAGGCAAGAGGAAATAAGATCCAGGACCATAATGGCGATAAATTATTGAATCTTCTTTTCCAATTTTGCAATAATGAATCCAAATAAGATTTTGCTAGTGTTGGTAGACAGGATGTGCTCTATGAGCCAATAACTTTTTAATTCCAATTAGGATCACTGTGATGCCTGAGAGGCTAAACAGAGACAGAGGGTGCATACACAACAAAGAATAAAGTTCCATGAGAGATACCCACATAGATGCTGAGGACAAAGAGATCAGGCAGGGTATAGAGCTGCTGATCCTAAAGTCTGCAGTGTACATTTTTAGGGAAAAAAAAACTATGGGTCTTAACATTTAGGCCACACTCAGATGCCAAATCATCAAAAATTAGGAATAAAGCTAAAAGAGGAAAAACTCTGCGTCCCTCTTTGTCATCAGCTTGGATATGCTGGTCTACCCGGCAACACCGAGCAGGGGTTAGACACACTCGAAAAAGATTGGTTCACGCACCGTGAGCCAGTCACTGCACTCCACCTGCAGTCTAGTGGGAAACAAGAGTCTATGAAACTAGCAAAGAGAAATCTCAGAAACTTGAGATTGTTTTCAGACCCAGCTATCTCTCAATAAAGCAGCTAGGAATTCCAACAGACTATTTCTTCTTTTGTTAATCCCTAAAGGAATAAGGGTTCAGGCCATATCTATCCAGCTCTTCTCTCAAAGAAACTACGCTTTCTTTCTAGAAGTGTTAAACAAAGCAAAGGGGCATGGGGGAGAATGAATTCTGTATATTCCAAGGAATTCCAGCATCCAAGTAAAAACTACAGAAAGAGAAGCTGAAAACATGTTCAAGGTCTACCAGAGAAATTTTCTGTAATTTATTTCTAGAGTCTAAACAGTGCTTGTCACATAGTAGATGCTCAATAAATTTTGGTTGAGTGAACATTCTAGCTACCAATGGAAGATATAAGAATGCCGAGTAGTCTGACTTGGTACAGTTGATAGGAAAGTTTTCAGTAAAACAAAAACAACTACTCCATTTCTATCCAAAAATATACCCCAAATTTGTAAATATCTATATTTATTCTAGAATTATTTAGAAATATTTTAAAAACTTTCAAGAGCTTCTAAAAATGGAAAAAAAGTCAAGTAAAGTTCCAGTTATATGTAAAAGTATTGTCTTTTTAATGCTTTGGTGTTATTGGTCTAGCTGTTTTCATCCAATATACCAATTTACTCTAGCTAATATTGCAGATGTTTGAAAGAAAACCTAGTATCTATGAAGATGGACTATTTCTCCAGGAAACTAGGTGAACACCAAGTAGGCCTCCCAGGATGCAAGACTGGTTTGGACCTCAGTCTTATATGTTCAGAAACCCGATATGTCAGCACACTAAGGAGAGATCTATCGCTTAGAAGCAGACTCCCAATGGTCAACCTCACCACGACTGACAGAAAAAAACAGAATGCCAGTTGGCCAATTAAAACGAAAAACAGGACTCCCAAGAAAACTGGCATTCTTTGGCCCAGCATTTCCGATGGGCAAGCTCTAGAGAAAGCTGAATTTGAAATCCTCAAGTTGCTTTGGAACATGGAATGAGAATGAGACGTCTTAGCTACAGTATTCAGGTATTCACAAATTCCAGGCCAAGGATGCCTAATGCATCTTTCCCTACAATAGGGATACATGTGGCCCCTAGATAGACTAAATCTTTAGATCAGGGCACCTCAACTCTGAGCACTATTTGGAAGGGCACTGCCAACATCTGCATCTATGACTTTCTCTTTGCTATTCCTCCTCTACTGAGTTTCAATTCAAAATAATACATTCTTTTTTTTTTTTTTTTTTGAGACAGAGTCTCACTCTATTGCCCAGACTGGAGTGTAGTGGCACGATCTCGGCTCACTGCAAACTCTGCCTCCTGGGTTCAAATCATTCTCCTGCCTCAGCCTCCCGAATAGCTGGGACTACAGGCGCCTGCCACCACACTTGGCTAATTTTTTTGCATTTTTAGTAGAGACAGGGTTTCACCGTGTTAGCCAGGATGGTCTCTATCTCCTGACCTCGTGATCTGCCTGCCTCATCCTCCCAAAGTGCTGGGATTACAGGTGTGAGCCTCCACGCCCAGCCCAAAATAACACATGCTTACTTTAGATATGTTCATATCTTCAGTTAGTTCTCAAAGTGCTAAAGATCTCAGAGACTGTCATTCATTCATTCGACAAATATTTGTTGAGATCCTATTATGCACCACACACTGATCTGGGCAAGAGGATACAGTAGGGAACAACAGACAAAATCCTTGGTTCCCATGAGGCTGACATTCCCTTTCTTTATTTTTTCTGCCACTCTGCCTCTTTAAGATGACTTTGCACTATGGGCTGATTTAATTCTCTGAGGCAATCAAATTTCTCATTTGTGATCATATATTTGCCATTATGTACTGTTTATAATTACAAAAAACAGGTGATATCTTCTATTAAGTTTTTTGAAAAGCAGAGAAAAATGTACAAGTTCAACAGGTGATTACTCTGTTGGACTTCACAAGCAAAAAGGGAATTTCCAGATCACCTTTATCTTGCTTGACATACCGGAGTGGTGTATTTTCACCAAGAATGGAGAGCCTTGTGTTCTTCTCTGGGTTACCCCCACTGAAAGGGCTTTAAATGAAAATGTGAGGGAACTGGAAAGGAACATAGGACTAAGAGTTGGTATATGTGTTCCAGAGTCTGCCTCGGCTAATACGCAGCCACAGATCAGGCAAGTCAACTGAGTTCTCTGGGTCTCCTATCTTCACCTTTAGAATGCCAGGGTTTGCCTACATCACTAAGGAAACAAAAGCTGGGAAATATTATGATTTCGCCTGGTAATAGGAGCCAAATCTTATTCATCTTAATCTTTCTTTCAGGGCCTTGAGCTATGCCCCACACATCCTGGCTGCTTCATAACACCACTTCATCAAACACTGAACCTGTAACACCAGTGTGACAGCTGAAGTCACTGATATTCCAGCTAAGATGTTAAAATTTTTTGTTGTTTAGCTATGGAATCCTTTCCTCACCTAAATGGATGAATCTGAGTCTTCTCTGATGAAGCAGAGGGAAGGGATGCCAGAGGGGGTCCCGTCAACACCTCCCCACTCCCACTCCAAAGAGGGCTCTGCAGAACAAGCACATCTAATTGGCATGTCTAGAGGAGCACATAGACCAAATTTTAAACATGGCCACTGGTTCTGAAGGGAAACAGGAGCTTTTAAGAGGATTGTAATAAGATTTTTCTTTTTAAAAAAATTAAAAAATCTAAAAGCATTATGCAGAGGAATTTACTACTGGCTGTTAGTTATTTTGGGGCCAAAAGACTCTCTAACCCCATGCTAAGCTGTCTGATACCTTCATCAGTCATTGTCTGCCTCCTGTTTAGCTGTGTTCTCTGGTTAAACCTCCCTTTTCAGAATCTCACATCTGCCATTCTGGTCCTGACCTTTTCTACCTACCAGATTAACACCCTCCAAAATGAACTTCATCAGCCTCCTCATCTGCTCTGCCTCCCCTGGACCTGCCCAGTCCCTTGGCTATCATCCTCAACTACCTGCGTATCTTTCTCATTCAGCAAATTTTTCCATGAATCTTCCAGAAATGCTTCCAATTTTGATGCCTTGCTCACCCTATTAACTTATACAGTTTGGGATTTCATCATGTTTTGCCTGGGCTATTGCATTAGCCTCCTAACTGATATTCACACCTCTATTAATTATTATAGCAGCTATCATTTATTAGTGTTTGCTATATAATCAATACTTTGCTAAGAGTTATACATTATCTCATTCAATCTTCCCAATCTAATTGGGTATTCTTATTGCCAACATACAGCTATGAAAACTGAGGCACAGAGAAATTTAAATTACTTGCAAATGGTCACACGAGTAAGTGGCTTAAAGTCTGTTTGACATTTTAAGTCTCTCTCCCATCTAACTATCTCCCCACACTGCTGCGAGAGGAAGCTTTCTAAAACACAGGTCTAATGATTTAATGATAGTCCAAACCCCTACCTTGGCATTAAGGTCTTCACAACATATCCACAATGTGACCTGTCAGCTCCAACACTACTACCCCTACCACACATAAGTTCACATAATGGCCTACCAAGTCCAGGCTATTGGGCAATTATAACATCTTCCTGAAGTGCCATCCTTCCTCTTATCTGCCTGGTAAACTCTCACCCAGCTCTCAAAACCCTGTTTATATTTTTTATTTTAAGTTCTGGGATACATGTGCAGAATGTGAAGGTTTGTGATATAGGTATACACGTGCCATGGTTCAAAACCCTGTTTAAATGTCAATTCCTAGATGAGTTTTCATCAATTCCCAAAGGCAAACCTGGTAGTTCCCTCCTCTGCAATCCTACAGCATTTTATTCAGTATCTTTGTCATAGAAAAAACAAAAAACAGAAAGCATTAAAATGTATCACAAGTGTATCTGTCACATTGCTAATAAATAAAAATAAATAAATAAATAAATAAATAAATAAAAATAAAGTTCCTGAATGACAAGGTCACAACATACTAATCAGAATATCCTCTCAATGTACTTTGCCAGGTACCTGGCTCAGAGTTGGTACTCAATTAATGCTCATCGAATGAAATGTTCTTGCTGTCTCCATTTTTCTGAACAACATTCATGTTTCTTCCCAAAGCAATCTGGCCCTGCCTCAGTTACGCTGCTAAAACTCCTGTCCTGAAAACTACCATTGTATATGGGAATTAGGGGTAGCAGTTGATATTTGCCTTGAAAAGGATAAAAGAAACACAGGATGTTTCACTATTAATTAGTTCAGGTTTAGTTATAAAAGCACATTTTGGGTTAGAATATGTTGCTTTGCATCTATTTTGTATTAGTCAACACCTGGCTGTGATAATATTTTAGTTCTTAAATATCGCTCATCTTTGTAACCCTCAGCAATAAAGCAGTTGAACCAATAATGATCATTTTCTCTGCTTCACTGGCTGGGTCTTAGGAGAAAATAAGCCAGTGAGCGGGAGGCCAGCCCCTCCGATGCAAGGGAAGATGTGCCAGCATGCTGCTTGTTCTGCTCTAATGGGCTAGAGTCAGGGTAGGGCTGAGCTGAAAATGGTTGCACATCTTTCCTGCCTAGGGGTAATCTTAGAACCATACTTGCCCCCCTCAACAACCACTGGACAGAAGCTAAGTCAGAGGGCCCACTTCCACAGCATCCACTCTAAGCCACAGCAAATGGGAAGGGAGAAGGCCTGATGTCCTGGAAAACCCCGCCTTGTGAACAGAGGCTGGAAATCTGGAGGACACATTTTCACTTCATTCAGTACGAAGGCTTAAAAACTTCCTAGTCTGGCTCATTGTGTTTACTGTGCTCACTATGTTCATCTTAAGAGCTGTTTGCAGCAGCCAATAACTCTTCATTGCCAGCCTCTACTGCAAGACTGTGGCACCTGAAAGCTATACATCCCTTCCTTCTTCCAGCAAGTTCCAGGCTGCTCCCCTTTCTCCTGGCTGCTCCTTTCTCTGGCCTCTCCTCTACCTCCTTAATGATTCCTCCTCCACCACCAGCCCCATAAATAGTATTCAGCAGGAAACCATTCTCTCCCGCATTAAGGTCATTGGCAATGTTGTCTTAAACAAGACGGCTTCCAAATCTCTGGGCATTTCAGCTCGAATGGGGAATAGCCCATTGGCACTCCTCTTTGATTGTCCCCAATGACCTCAAAATGAGAGGGTCTCAAACTAAACATTTTCATCTTTCTCCCTCCTGCTAAAATCTATATTCTGCCTTACCTAATTCAACGAACTGCCGTTCTTTCATTAATTGGTCCCTTCCTCCCCACTCTAAGCTAATCAATGAGCAAATCCTTGCTGACTCTACCTGTGGAGTAGCTCTTGAAATCCATTCCTTCTCTCCACTGCTTTAGTCAGGGCTTTACCCTGTAACATGTTCTCCCTGCTTGAAGTCTCTTTCTTTACACTTGTCTTATGGCCACTGATACTTGGTATCTAGACTGGCAATCTACACATTTGTAAGAATTTCTCCATACTAGACTGTAACTTCCTTGGATAGAGAAACCTTGTCTCTCTCTTTTGTCCTATTATCCTTGTGACAATACTGTGCTTTACACACAGTAAGTGCTTAAAAAATAGACTTTGGCAATAGAGAACAGATTATCTTAAAGTGACTGCCGTTGTTCTTCCAAAGAGCAGATCATTACATAATTAAATATTTACTCTAACTTATTCTGGCCCAATTAACAATGTTATATATACACACAGACCACACACACAGATATACACACACACTGTATGCCCTTAGATACCTTTAAGTCAATCTTTTAGCAAACACAAAGAGAGGCTCAATCACCCAAATAATTAAAACATAAATTGGGTTGTATTTTTGTTCCTGGTCTTCCTTGAGGAAAATGACACAATGCTTAGTAGCAAATGAGAAATTATTTTGCAAATCTATATCCTCAAAATGCCACCAAACATGGGTCATGCATCCTGCTTTCTTGCATTTTGATCCTATTGCTATGACTTAGTGTGGTAATTATATTACAAAGCTATTATTCGATGAAATGAAAATGGCAAAACAATTTAAATGCTTGTCTAAAAAGACTCTGTTAGAATGCAATTATGAGTGAAAACACAATGGCAAAATAATTGAAATGCAAGTCTGGAAGGCACAGTTATGAAAGCATTAAAATGCTCCTGTTGGGGACTCACAACACTGAGTGAAACTATACACTCCTGGGGACACATTTTTAATTCACTAACGCAGGCAACATTTATGGGCAGATGAGAGTATCTGTGCTCCAATTGTTCTGCAGCATTATCTACACTTCTAAATGCCACCCGGGGGTAGGTAACATCACCAGGGTTTCTGGGTTTGGAGGATGGTTTGATAAGAGAACCATATGTCATACTGTGTTTTCATACAGCACCAGGAAGATAAAGGCACAGGGCAAATTGGGCTTAGATTTTTCTGCAGTATTTCCAGTATAAACGGTAGGATCATAACATTAAAATATTTTTATTCTAAATATAAGCTGGCAATTATTAAATATTTATGTGGGTATATTTCTAAGGGTCTATCTTCTTGACACATTCTGCTGATATATTTCTTTAGCAAAATCTCAATACATATTTTGATGTCTAGGCTTATAGTTGTATACACTTGCTCACCAAAAGAAAAAAAACAAAAATGCAATACAGTGCTAGATACAAAATCAATCTGCTGAGATGATCAATTTGATGAATGACCAAGGACCCTCCTCTGAAGCGTGGTGATGTCTGCATTTGATAGTGGAACACACAAATGAGTGTACCAGCAAAATATGCAAAATATGCTCCTGACTCCCACCCCTTCAACCTACACAATCTACTTTCATGGATCCATTTCTTTTAGCTAAGCATAAAGAAACGAATACTAGGAGTGGGTCATATAAAAGAAACAAGTGTTAAACGAATAAAAAGATGTATATCGTTTTCTCATTCATGATAGTCTCTCTTGTGTTGTCATAGAGCAAGTTAGGATATGGCATTTAATTTTAATCACTCAGAAAATTTCTCAGCATCAATGACAACAACATTACTTAATAAATTTACTAGGTTTCCACAAAAAGAATTGTATACTTTTGTTTTTGAAGATTTAAAGAAGTCCCTTGGAAATGCAGATACAAAGTATTCTTACTTTCTTTCACAGACTCTGAAACACATAAAGATTTAATATGCACATAAACGTGTTTTCTGAGGCAGGATTTGCAAAAGCAGTTTGGAAATCCTCCTGATTTTATATACCAAGTGTTTGCTGTGGATCCCTAAACTGCTGAGAGGATATTTCACTGCATGCTTGCTTCTTGCCTACTTATTTTCCCTTGCACAAACTCAGAGAGTGTTAACTATAGCTTTGTAAAAATATAAACCTGAGTGCATGGTAACTTCAAAACAAAAATCAAATCTGCTGTATAGATATTTTATAGAGAGGTTATATTATTAACACACACATTTAAATACTTATATGATTCAAAATAATATAAAGAAGTTTTTCTAGTTTGGACACAAAGTTACACACCTTGAAAAAGATTTAAAAATCACCTATAGAAAATTATACGAATAAGGCTAGTTGAAAATCTAAGCAAACATACACATAGATAATAGAAACAATTAAAGTTATCAAGTTCCTAAAATAAACTACTGTATTACACATAAAATTTGACATTTGAAATCACATTTGTCAGAGTTTTACAGAACTAATCTCTGTATTTAGAAAAGTGTTAAATATAACAGCATTACTAACTTCCAAGAGAGTAGCTTTGGAATTTAATAAAGGAGAAATCAATGCAACTATGACAAAAATATAAGTTAAAACATACTATAACTTACTTTGAAATGCATAAAAATAAATTGGGTTGATGGATGGATGATAAAGAAAATATAGTAAATGTTAACTATAGAACCTAGGTGGTAGGTATACACAGGTGTTCACTATACAATTATTTTGATTCTTTTGTATGCTTAAAATTTTTTGTAATAAAAAATTTGTTAGAAAAAATGCAGTGCTCTAGATGAAAAGCATTTATTCTCTATGTTGATAACTTTGCTTAACAAATAAGCCAGTTTCAGAGTTGGTCTCATGGATACCACACACTCACCTAGCCATCCAGATCCTGAATTTGGGATGCAGAGGTCTGTCTCAGCACTGGGTAACACGAAGCCAACGACAAACACCTCTACACCATCTGCCATAAGAGCCATGCCCAGGACGAAGAAAAGGGCCCATTGAAAACGACCATGACCGCATTCTTGGATTATCAGCTCATACTGCTGAGCTAGCTCTTCCTCGTCAGCTCTTCTTTCTGATTCCAGCTCCTGCCGGTCCTTGTACTCATCGCCCTTGGGCTGCCCCACTGACACGATGCTGTCCTTTGCTTGGTTCATACTGGGGATGCCCTGATACTCCCCCTCATAGATCTCATCATCTTCATCATGGCCCTCAGTGGCTTCACTTGAGCCTTCATCATCGTTGGCCTCCCCATTATAGGTTTCTCCAGCCGGGTAGTAATCATCATCGTCTTCTTCATCTTGGAACCGACTGTAAGACCTCTGGGTGTATTCATCCTGGGCTCGGTCCACGGCTTGATTCACCTTCTTTACTGTTTGTTTCTTCACCTCTCTGGCAATGTCCTTGGCACCCTTCATCAGTGAAGTCCTATCCTTGTAAGAGTCTTCCATCTTTTCTCGACTGATGGCCAAAGAGAAGATGGGAATTTTTCACAGCCTCAGTGGTTCAGCTCTGACGGCATCATCCACTTTGGGTTCAAAACAGAACTGCAAAAGAAGAAACAGAGGAGATATTCATTATTCCTTTCCATATATTTTTCTTCTATCTATTTCTTGGCCTCTTTTCATTGCCCCACAAACTACAACACAAAATTAGTTTTTTGCTTTTTTTTTTTTTTGATCTCACTGTATACACATGTATACCCTATGCTGCTTCTCTGCTTAAGTGTGAATGTCACTTGGAGTATTTAGGGTTTTCACTGCTATCATTATTATTTTGTTTTAAGGAATTCTATCCCCAGGGTAACAGTACACGGGAATTCCCCTGAGAATAAAACAGAGCATTTTGCATCTTTAAAAGTACACCCAACACATTTTGAAATTGCTATAAGCATATACCTTGATTGAGAAAAACAGTATTGCTCACAGACACAAACAAATATTGCAAAGGCAAAACCAGAATATTAGAAGAATCCTACTGGGCCTATTTCCTCACATTGAAAAGCAAGCAGCCCCATATACAATTACTATCAAACTATAGCTATGTTTGTAAAATTGGATTTCCCCCCTACTTAACATTGTATTTCCTTCTAACAAATTTTAACAGAGACTCACATGGCACCCCAAACAGACAAGGAGTATATTCCCCTAGTATAGTGTCATATCCATAGGATCGTCACAGTTCATCAAATGATTTTACAGATGCATTTGATATTGAATTAGAACATATTGTTGTTCGGTGGGAGGAGTCTGCCCTTTCAGAAACTACCCCCAGGTCATCACGGACAGGTAAGCTCCACGCCATGTACCTCCACAACCCCACTTCTATTTTCTTCATCTCTGGATACCCAGTACACACACACTCTCTCTCTCCCTCCCTCCCACCTCCTCCAGCTGCCACTCTGGTTAGCTGCTGTTTTGGTAGTAAAGTCTGGACCTTTCATGACCTGTTATTTGGTTTTCTTTTTCACTGATAGCCCCCTCATGCCTTGGTTCCTTGAATTCAGGCTGACCTCTTGGCAACTTGTATTCCATTTGTCCACTCAGCTGCCTCTTCTGGTGGCTCATGTGAGTCATCGTCAGGTTCATCCTTGTACACAGATGATACGGAGGTTAAAAAAGTCTTTCTCCCCCATCATTAACTCCCCAAGCCTTAAGCTACGGCAGCATTCCAAACATTGATTTATATAATCGCCATTTCTACTTTTTCATTTTGTACCTAGTTTAAAATATTTAAAGTGGCTATTACTAACATACATTTAACTACTCATCCAAATGCCACAATCAAACCCAGCAATAAAGACAAACAGATGTTTGTTTATAAATGGACCTTGCTTCATTCCCACTGAATACCCACAAATGCCCAGTAGGCAAAACAGGAGTATGACTCTCACAGACCTGTGTTTTGGAAGATGATAAAATGAAATTAAAATAAACATGTGATTGCAAGGTTTACAACCAAATGTTTTAGTAAACGATTTTTCTGTTTGTCTTCCCTTTTTTTTAAAAAAAAAAAAAAGTAAGAGGAAGAGAAAGGGAGGAAGAGAGTGATGGGAGAATCTATGAGAAAAGTAAGAAAAAATGGAAAGGTGGTAACAAAGGAGGCTGAGGATGGGGTGCTCAGAAACTCAAGAAGTCAGGGAAAAGGGGCAGGGAGGACAATGATGGAATTAAGAGACATTCCCTACTTTAAAAATTAACAGACAATCAGAATATTTCTCAGTATAAATAAAATAAACTGCCATCCTATCCATTGAACGGATGATCACATCAGACACTGCACATCAGCTGCTTCCTGTACCCAATCAGCCCCAGAAACACCATTAAGTGAGCTCCAAAGACCGTTTCGTTGAAAGCAGAGTCTGCCAACAACCGTACGGCACCACCCCAGTGCCTTTCATAATGGAAAGCTTCTGCCATAGCTGTTTCTGAGAAATTGTACATCAACTGACTGTGTATGGCTTTTTTGCTTTTGTCCTCAGCCACAGGTATCCTTACCACATGCTTTACAGGGTTTTCATCCCTAAAGAGGTCCTTGTATAGGAGCCACCTCTGTAAGAGGCAAGAGGTATGATATCTTACATGTCATGGTTATGACTGGAAAAGTGGACAATTCTAACCCCCTAAGTAATCTAAGCATTTGAGCAATGAGAAATAAAATAAAATAAAAATTTTACAATTAAACATTCCAATTTTGAAAAAATTCTTATAGAAATCTTTGTTTTAATTCTGGGACAGAACAAAGCAATGTGCACATATAAGTTCTTTTTGTGTCTCAAGATTTCTCATCCCCCAAATCGAAGCTCAAGTAAGTTCCTTGAGGGAAGAGACTTGTTCTTTAGTTTGTAGTCTTACTAAAGCAAAGAAGATTTTTCTTTGCTCTTTCATAGACAGGAAATATGAACACTTATTCAAAAATGCTATATAAAATTAGATGTTTGCAGATATCGCCTTTGGGGTAAGCTGGTGAAGGGTACAGGGGTCTCTCTGAATTATTCCTTACAACTACATGTGAATCTACAATGATTTCAAAATACAGAGTTAAACCCAAACCCCAAGTCTGTACTATCTCTATAAAGCCATCTTGGAATATGTGCAGGATGATTGGCTGGGGGCAGATGATTCAGGGGCAGAGTTATAATTCTGCAGCTATTATCTCCCTCTGGTAAATGGAAAAAAGGAAAAAGCTTGGCTCATTCCAGATATTGCCAGGAAAATGGCAGATTGATATCTACACGGGAAGGTCATGCTTGAATTAAAGCAGCAATTCTCAAAGGTGGGGCTTACACACCAGGTGTGGCCTATAAGTAGGTCCGCGAGCAGCTGTTTATAGTATCATCCATGTTTACTTTTGTTTCTCGAATAAATTACAGAGTTTCACCACATAATATGTGTGGGACTTTGTTTCAATGAAAAACAAAACAAACCACCTTGATTTGGTGCTTACTATGTGTGAGGCATTGTGCTAAAAACTTCCTGTACATCCTTTTATTCTTTTATTTAATCTTTACTTCAATCCTACAAAATAGATATTATAGTCCTCCGTTTTGCAGATGAAAAAATTAAGGCTTAGAGAGATGAAATAGCCCAAAGTCACAAAGCTTGTTAGAGGAGATGCTGGACTCAAGCTCAGATGTGTCTGACCCCAAAGTCTTATCCCTTATGTTCATCTGCCTCACACAGTGGTCTCACTAAAGTCTTATTAAATGAGGTGGCCTTCTTCCTAGTCATTTCAGTATTTCAGTAACTTTTTTTCCTACACTAGAATGGTTTTATACCTGCTTCTCTAAATTGTCTTTTACATCCTGAAGTAAAGAGAATTGCTGTGAGGCCTTTAATCAGTGATGAGCTTTATATGGGTAATAATTTTAAAATGTGGTCTTGTTTGTTCCAATAAACTGCCCTAGGATGGTGGCTGTACTTCAAAAGATAATGTAACCCTGTTAAATAAGACATCAGTGGGCCAGGACAGCAGGAAAGTAGGCAAAGCAATGAAACTCTAACAGCCTCTGATTAAGTACATGATGCTCCTCGTTTACTCAAGTCAGTTTCCTTCTCCACGAAATAAGGGTAATAATAACCACCTTCCAGTGTTGTGAGGATTAAATGAGTTGTTTACATCAGTTTTAGGACGGAATCTGACACATATTCAGTGGTTTCAATTCAGTTTCCCCAGGAACAGACCTAGCCATAAGGAGTCAGCTGCAAATCACTCATTAAAGAGTAAGGGAGTCAGGGAGCAGGGTGGGGAGGGGGCGACGGAAGCAGGGCTGCAATTTTAGGTATTGTACCATGGAGCAAGCTTCAGGAGGAACTCTGGAGTACAAGTTATGCCTAGGAAGTATTCCCCACTCAGGCAAAGGTGCTGGGCTTTCATAACCCCATGCCAACTATTGGCTGAGGGCTCCTGGGGGCAATGATGGAATGTAGGAGCTTCCTATTCTCTGTATCAAAAGGCAAGGCAGTTCCAGTAGCCTGAGGGCAGTCCTCTGAAGAGCTACAGGTGCTGGCCAAGGAAAGCAAAGGCACACTGAAGCCAGGTGGGGAGAGCACAGGATGATAAAAGGGGTCCAGGGACCCAGGGCATTAACAGTATCTCCTGTAATAAGCACTTGATAAATATCTGTTTAGATCCCCTACTCACCATGCTAAGCTGCAGGATACATAGCCGATTAAAAACAGCCTTTATAGACGTGGCTGTTAAACCAAACAATGTTCACAGCAAAGTGAATCTGATATAGTCAATGACATGCACGATCATTGTGTGTGATATTTTGCATAAATATGTAAAATATAAAGAATAATTATACACATAAACATTATTCTGGCAAAACGCAGTTTTGTTTTGCTCCTTCGATGGTTCATGACAAACACACATATCCAATACCACTATATACTATTTTAAAACTTTCCTACACAAGCTGCCACCCTACACAACCCTTATACAAAGATGTTTCTCTTGGTGTTTCCCCACACCGCCCAAACATGCAGTCTTTGCTTCACTCCTCATCACCACCATCAATCAAAAGATCTTGGATAGCTCCTCCTCCCCCAAATGTTCTAGAATCTTCTGGATGCTGGGAAAGTCCATTCTTCTAACAACCGTATTTATGCAGATTTAAAGCCATTGTGTGCTGATAGAGCAATGATAGCAATAATCATGGCTAATCTGTTATTATGTCAGCCATGTGCCCCTCACTTCAGATGCATTATCACACAATAATGCTCACAAACATTGTATGGGGTAGGTACTTTTAAAATCCCTACTTCACAGATAAGAAAACTGAAACCTGCCCGGGAATAATGCGACCCTATGCAATACTACGCCAGAGCCCAACCACATACCCACTACATCTGCTTCATTTTCACAGAAATTTGAGCATGTGATGGAAATAGGGATCTGAAACAGCATAGGTGTGTAGAAGGCAGCCCCCATGCCAGTTGACTCGGGCTCTTCTAAAGAACTTGCAGATATGTAGTGTGCTGGGATTGGGCAGAGGGGCTCATAACATCCCTCTTCCTCTCTTAAACTTGGATCTAAAGGAGATATTCGACACAGAAGACAAATCGCGAACTACTTGCCAGCTGACTGGACAACTGCATCCAATTTTATTCCTGATGCCACACCTCCCTCCCAAGTCAGGCATGCTGGGCTACACAGGACTCCTTCTGGAGTGGGGTGGGGTTGAGTGGGGAGCTTTCCATGAAGCTTTCCACTGAGCACATCTTTGAGATGAAGAAATAGAAATTGGGCCTGTCCAAATCTCTGACATTAAGTGTTTATTATTTAAAGACACCTCTTGCCCTCCAACCCTCTAAACTACCTGTATGCCTACATTTTCATTCTTTAAGGTGCAGTTCAAAAATCACCTCTTCCATGAAATGAATTTCTTTCTTTATTGCTTAGCCTAATCACATCTTGCAAGCTAAGTGTAGCTGGTTTCCTCTTGTCATTCAATCACGTTTTCCATTATGCTCATCAATATATGTGATGGCCTTCCCTATTAGAGTGTAACTTTCCTGAAAGCAGGAAACTTTCCTGAAAGCAGTAAAATAAAACAGCATAAAGTAATGTTATTGGGTATTTTGTTTGTTTGTTTTTTGAGACAGAGCCTCACTCTCCCACCCAGGCTGGAGTGCAGTGGTATGGTCATGACTCACTACAGCCTCAACTTCCCAGGCTCAAGCAGTCCTCCCACCTCAGCCTCCCGAGTAACTGGGACTACAGGTGTGCACCACCATGCCAGGCTAATGTTTTATTTTTTGTAGAGGTGAAGTCTTTTTATGTTTCCCAGGCTGATCTAGAACTCCTGTGCTCAAGCAGTCCTCCTACCTCAGCCTCCCAAAGTGCTGGGATTACAGATGTGAGCCACTGCATCTGGCCTTAAAGCAATGTTATTAAATTAGGACTCAAGCACCATAAGGGGCCAACTTTTAGTCCCTCCACTTTCTTTACCAGGCAATTTGTCTGGATCAGAAGTTCCCCAAGGTGCAATCTGCAACATGTGGTCCTATAAGGTGCTCTGAGAGGACAAAGTTGTATGGTCATATAAATTTTGGAAGTTTCTGTCTCACACTTACTTCATGTGGAGTACGAGTAGGAGGGTTACAGTACAAATCCTGTTATAAAGAACCTTGCTTAAATTTGTTACCCGATTATTTCCAAACTTTCCTAATAACAGAATTCCCCACCCTCAACATGACACCAGTGAGCAGTTCTCATTATACACTTTATGGAAATACTGTATTAAGAGGAACACTAAAATCCTTTAAATTCTAACATCTCTATTATAAAATACCATAACACTAATTAGAATTAATCGAAGCAAGCAGGATAAAAGGCAGAAAATCTACATTAAAATAATATTTCTAAAATAAAATACAGTATTTCTTTTAAATGTATCAAAAACTGAAACTAAGTTTTCCAGATGTAATTGCTTATGATTTTTAAATAGACTTGCTATAAAAATAGAAAGTATTTAGCATATCTGTGTATTTTTAAAGTAATAAGTCATTCAAAGAGTCTGGAAAGTTTAATTTTAAGTATATTAACATTCATTTTTATGCCATTTTGACACAGTTAATTTGCTCTGTGAAGAATAAGTCTCATAAACCAGGGTAAACTTGACCTCAGCAGTTGTCCAAATCTCTACAAACCCCAGATTAGTGAAATCTAAAGGGCTCATACAAATGATAAACCTGTTTGCATATATAAACTTTTGTGAAGGTCCCAGAAATATCCTCAAGTGAGTCAAAGTGGGAAGTATCCTTCTTTGAAGAAATACTTGAATTCAATTTAGTACAGAATCTTTCCTTCTGATTACAAAACCAAAGCAGGCTTATTTTAAAAAGAACTGGACCAACGCATACCAATTTGGATGGCTACTAGCAAAAATCAAACAAACAAAATAACAAGTGTTGGCAAGGATGTGGAGCCACTGTGCACTGTTGGTGGGAATATAAAACGGTAGAGACTCTGTGAAAAATAGTGTGGTAGTTCCTAAAAACATAAAAATAGAATTACCATATGATCTAGCAATTCCACTTCTGGGTATAGACACAAAAGAATGGAGAGCAGATTCTAGAGAAGATATTTATACATCTATGATCCTAATAGTGTTATTTACAGTAGCTCAACCCAGGAAGCAACCCACTGGCCCATTGACCGATGAATGGATAGGCAAAATGTGGTGGACACAGACAAGGGAATATTATTCAGCCTTAAAAGGAAGGAAATTCTGGAACATGCTCTAATATAGATGAATCTTGAGGATACTATGCTAAATGAAATAAACCAGCCACAAAAAAGACAAATACTGTAAGATTCTATTATGAGATCCTTAGACCAGTCAAAATAATAGAGACAGGATATAGCATGGTGGTTGCCAGGGTCTGGGAGAAGGAGGGAACGGGGAGTTTTCAGTTAATGGACAGGGAGTTTCAGTTTTACAAGATGAAAAGAGTGATGGAGATGAATGGTAGTGTTGGTTGCATGTTATGAACACATTCAATAGCACTACCTGTACACTTAAAAATGGTTAAGTGGTAAATTTTATGTGATGTTATTTTATCACAATAAAATTGAGGGAAAGTAATAATTTAAAACCTCCAGAATCTGTGAATGTGACCTTATATGGAAAAAGATGTAAATATGTTAAGGATCGTGATTATCATCCTAGATTATTCAGGTGGGCCCTAAATCCAATGACAAGCATCCTTAGACAGAAGAGAGAAGACACAGAGACAAAAGGAGAAGGCCATGTGAAGATGGAGACAGAAATTAGAGTTACACAGCCACAGGCCAAGGAGCACCTGGAGTCCCCAGAAGCTAGAAGAGCAAGGTGGGAGTCTCCTTAGAGAGAGTGCAGTTCTGCTCACATCTTAGTTTGGGACTCTGACCTCCAGAACTGAGAGATAATAAATTTCTATATTTTAAGTCATCCGGTTTGTGGTAAATTGTTAGGCAGCCACAGGAAATTAATACAAGATCCTTTTCTTGTTGAATTTTAAGAGCCCTTCATATAGGAAGGATATAAAGTCTTTGGTCATATATGTTGTAAATTGTTTCTCAGATGGCCTTATGTACAGTGTTTTTCACTGTGAAAAGCTATTAAACAATTTTTATATAGTCTATTTAAAGGTTTCTTTGTTCATGTTTTCTGCTTTGTTGTAAGTTTATCAAGGCCCTCCTGAACTTCCAAAACATCCATCTATATTTGTTCTAATTAACTTTTATTGTTTAATGTTTTGTTCTGGAACTTTTTTGTTATATGAGGAAGGGATTTTAAAAAAAATAACCGAATATCCAGAAATAGTTACTAAAATGCCATTTTATAAGAGAAAAAATTACTATATTTATTAGTATCTGTTCAGTTTTTTATTCTTCTGTTGCCTTTATACATTTTGCTTTAATTTTTATCACTTTGTTACATGTTTTAATATCAGTGCATATATCCTTCATGCTTCATCTTCTGCAAGTATTTATTGATTATTCTCATCTACTTTTTCCTCCACATAAACTTTAGAATTGCTTAGCTACTTTTCAAAGAAACATTTCATTAGGATTTTGCTAAGTTTATAAGTTAATTGCAGAACTGAAAGAGTCATCTCATTTAGAAAGACATCTATTATTCAAGCTTTCTTTTATGTAACTCGGTGAAGTTTAGATGCATTCTTCTTACAGTGCCAGTTATTTAATGAACAAGATACATACCTATATATAGAAAATATATATTTAAACATTTTAAAATTCATTTTATATTTGCATATAGTTTTCTCAAAACCATGATATATAATTGGCCACAAACTAGTTTCTGCCAGATCCATTGGGTGGGTCAGGAAATGTGCTGTCTACTGCAGTAAAACATCAGGATTCATGGGGAGCAACTCACTGAATTCCATTTGTGGAACAGAGTGGATACACTACAAATAAGGGTCAGACTTGCTTGAGGATAATTCAGAAAGACAAGGCTCTGAACCATGCTGACAGTCCTAGCTCACTTTTCCTCTCCATATCCTTCTGTAGACCTGGACCCATCTTGGGTAAAGTATGTACAGGAGCAACTTTCAAGAAGAGCTGGCAAGCGCACCCAGATTTGAGCCCAGGAGGAGTGCAATACTCCCGGATTCCTGTCCCTAAGTAGTTACCAGGATCTCATAGCTCTTTGGGGGAAACCAGATGCCCAAGGAGCATCAAAACAACCTGCATTATGAAGCATAATCAGCTACAACACTGTCGTACGCAATTCCTGCTCCTAAGTAACAGTGAGACATTCTCTTCCATCCAATGGCCAAAGACATTCTGGCAGATGGTTTTCCCTGAATTAAACAGGCACCACCAGACTTGAAAGGGACCATCTGTGAATGTGATAATGACTACTCAAAGTCAATGTGGTCAGTTATGCCTCTCTCACTGGAACTTATGTAAGGGAAACTCAAAGAGAAACAAAACCAGGACCTGAATACCTTCCCAAAAGGCGAGGCTTGGGGAAGGCAGTGGGAACTGGGAAAAGCAGAAGTGGGAGGAGGACTTCCCTCAACAATTCTGCTTTCCTTTCCTGGGTTTAAAAGATCCAATCACTCATTCAGGAAGTATGTATTCTGCACCTGTGATGCGGTGGGAACTCTTCTGGGAGCTAAAAGTCAGAGACTGAACAAAACACACGAAGTCCCTGATTGTAGGAAGCTTGCTTTCTTGAGGCAAGACAGATAGCAAAACAAAGAAATGTAACTCCACGTAGTGGTGAGTGCCACAAATAAAAACAAGGCAGGGTAAGGGGTTAGAGCAGCTCCGTCCCATAGAACATTCACAATGGTGGAAATTCTGTATCTGATTGTCCAATAAAAATATGATAATTTAAATTTAAATGACCACACACGCTAGCAGCTACTCTATTGGATGGTGCAGGGTTAGAGAGTGCGGGAGGTGCTGCTCTTCTAGGAAGAGCAGCCAAGGTAGGAGACTCTGAGCAGAGGAAATTTAAAGAGACGCCCGATTAAGGCTAGGGCATGGGCCATGCTGCTACCCAGAGGCTCAGAGACTTCCAGACATGGAAGACAGCAAGAGCAAAGGGGCTCAGGCAGAGAATGGCAATGAGGCCAACTGGCTGAGTAGAGCCAGGGAGAGGGGGTCAAGGGAAGTGGCTGGGACATATCACTCAGGACTTTTGAGAGCTACAGTAAGGGCCTTGGGTTCTCTAAGAAAGATGGGTTTAGAGTAGGGGGAGGTGACAAGATCTAGAAGAATGTACCCTAGTGGAGCATAAAACAAGGAGTTCTTTTAAAATCCTATTTACCTAGATATTGGCAATGCCTCCTTTTCTTTTATTAAATCTCATTAGCCTTGCTCTTTCACATTTGTTATCCTTTTTATTCTGATTACAATCAACTTATAATGAGCGTGACATCTTTGAAAATAGGTAGCATTTATTAAATGTCATTAAAGACAGGTTTGAGGAAGGAGGAGGACAGTCAGAGGGAGAGTTTCACAGTGCAGACAGAGCAGTCAAAGAGAAAAATCCAGCTCTTCATTGTACCTGGTAGGTACTTGATAAGTATCTATGATCAACAACCCTTCTTCAGCTCCATGTTCACTCAATCTCTCACCGGAGCTATTACAAAATAAGACTAGTTTCTCTTTCCCCTGTATGCCTATCACTAAAAGTAGAAGAAAAAGAATCTATAAATTAGATATTCCTGTATTGCATATTTAAAACTTGGCTATAGAGCCAAATACTGGTGTCAAGCAATTACTCAGACTCAAAGATGGAAAACTAAAAGCAGTCAGCCATCCAGATACTACTTCAGTGGGACCAATGCGCAATTGTTCCTATATTTATACAGAAACTCTACAACATCCCTTGAGTAAACAGGTGTCCTAGACATATTAAAATGACCTAATTTAATAGACATAAACAGTGAGCTTGTTTATGAGTCAGACACACACTTGGGCTCCCATACTGCCTTTACCACTTACTAGCTTTGTGACATTAGTGTAAAATGGGAAATAACAGTGCTGTTGTTGAGATGAAATAACATCAAAAGGCAAATCATAGTACGTGGTACCCATTCGGTAAATGCTAGTTTACTTGAATTTAAAGAAGAATAAAAGAATATAATTTATAATTTATGAGTCAGCAGTGATAATACCGGCAATTTCCTATTTTGAAAGGAAACATGATTGTTAAACCTAAGTTGGCCATGCCTTTCCCTAGCCTGCAAGCACAGGCTGGGAGTCATGAAGCCACAGCATCCTATTTCAGAGAAGGCTCACCTCCAGTGTTTACAGCTGTTGCTGAGCTACACACCCTGGGGTTTAGCCTGCAAAAGAAAGCTCAAAGAAGAATGTCTACTTGTCTGCCTGTCTTTTCTGAGGGAATCAGGGCAATGTGATTAACATACTTGCAGAGATTTAATGCAATTTAAAAGCATAGCCAGATTGATCAAGTCAGCCTCATTCCTATTACATTGATAACAGCAAAACACATCTTCCTGGACCTCAGGAAACTCCCACAGATGTCAACAAGAGGAGGAAACAGAGCCCCCAGAGCTTGCACTGTTCTCCCTCTACTGGCTAGAAACGTTTTATTTTCTCTTTCTATTTTGTGCTTTACTTAGTAAATATTTCATTTTGCAAGGTTCTTAGGGCGGTGGCTATAAAAAGCAGCTGTCTTTGTTTACTCAGCACCTCCTGAACACCATGATAAAATCCACTCCCAGGGCATTATTCCCGTGGTGATGGGGGATGGGGAGGGATGCTGTACTCATTGTTTCCCTTGCTTGTGGCCTCTAGAAGGGAGGCATCAGGGACTTACTGAACACCTCCCCCAGTGCTCCATAGCTAAATGGGAGCACAGCTTTGAGACCAAGGTGTTTCAGTGGTGCACAAGTCCCCACAGAGTCATCTGCAAAGCATGAAAACTGGAGCATTCATTTACTTAGCATGTGGTGTTCTGCCCAGGGTTCTGTTGGTACGTAAGAGATGTGTGCTGAGAAAATGCCATTCAAGGCAGGGCCCTGCTGCCACAAGCCTGGTGTGTGTGTGTGTGTGTGTGTGTGTGTGTGTGTGTGTGAGATTGTGGGGAGGAAAGTACCAATCTGTGCATTAGAAAGAGTAGCATAAGAGATCTAGGTAGCCGCTGAGAATGGGCATTCTCTCCTCTCTTTTCCAATAAAACCTTCTCTTTATTGTCACTGGGAGAGAGTTGCTAAACTAATTCACATCCAACATATAAATAAATGGCTAAGGAATTCCTACAGTACTTCTCCTTTCCCTGAGGTATTTCTCTCTTAATTCCTTAGTCCAAGAAAATGGGTAAATTGTGGAATTTCAAGCTCAGTAGTTGGGTTTATAAGTTAGATATTGGGGGACAAGGACTTCTTGGCTTAAATCCTACCAAGTGGACTACTGAATATTCCACCAATGTTTGAGAACTGATCTGGCCTCCAAAGCAACAGTCACAAGGGAAGTCAGAATTCATCCATCCACCCAATCAGACTACAACTGGATAAGGGAAGGACCATGTTTTAGCTCATCTCATATTCTTCATAGCCAAGGCAATCCTGGATATTCATTCATTTACTCATTCTTCACACAGCTACTTTGCACCTGCTCCACAGAAGGGTGTAGACCATCCTTACATGCTATACATACAGGAACTAAAGGCACAGACCCTTGCCAGCAAGATATTTTCCATTTAGTAGGACCACCTAGCAAACAAACAGACAATTATATTATGATGTGATAAGAGCAACGTGCTGACACGTGGTATTACAATATTATGAAGTGAGGTCTAAACTGAGTTGGCCAGGCAAAAGGTAGACAAGTAGAGGTATTCACTGATTAAGGGCTTGCTTATTAAAAGACATAGTAAGAATTCTATGCTCATAGGGATATGTTGAAATTTTTTAAAAACACAAACATTTACTGAGGCTTTTGCAAACCTATACCTGTGTTAGCAAACAAAAATAAAAACAAAAACAGATTCCAATGCCTTCTTCAACTGTCATATCTCTGGGCCAGTAGTGTAACTCAACCTTGGCCTTATTGGCTAAACTTAAAATTTTAAATTTCTTCCTTTAGCTTTTTGGTGTCTTATCTCCCTGACATTGTTATCCACTATAAATTAGCGCCATGGAAGAAGGTATAAAGGCACTTTCGTGACTGACAGAAATATATGATTGACATCTGATTATATACAACAGTATTTTCCAAAATTCATTCTGGGAAATAATTTTAAAGTCTTCCTAAAAAAGAAGGTTAATGGTCAAATATGTTGAGGAAACACTTGTCACTTTCTCTCCACTTCCACTACTCATTACCTGGTCTAAGCCACCATCACATGTCACCTGAACACTACAAGGGCCTCCCTCTTGGCATTCCTTATTCTACCATTGACCCTCAGAGTCCCTTTTCCACAGAGCATCTAGAAAAAAACCTCACCAAAGGTGTGGCAGGAAACCTCACTCCCCCACTGAAAACCTTCAGGGGCCTCCTCCCCATCCCCTCGGTCCCACAAGGCCTCGCCTGCCTCCTCTCTGGTCTTGCCAGCCAGACTGGCCTCTGAGAGGCCAAACACTTCCTGCTTCCAGACCTTGGCAATTGCTGTTCTCCTGGGTTGCGGTGATCTTCCCCCAGAGAATAGAGGCTGGCCTCCCTCCTGCACTTGCTTTTGGTGTCCTTTTAAATGTCACCTCTACATAGAACCTTCGACCACACCACCTAAGAGTGCCAGTGCCTCGCATCACCGTGCCCTGACCCTTTATGCCATTTTTCTTATCATCTCTCACCATCTGACAACATATGACATATTTTGTATTTGTTCATTGCCTGACTTTCCTTGCCAATCATAAACTTCATGAGAAAAGGACTTTTCCTGTTTCTTTATTAGTTAAATTCTAATACCTAGCAGAATGCCTGACACATTCTAGAATATTCATTAAACAAATGACTGAATAAAACACTAAGTTAAGCAAAGTTAAAACTTTTTTGCAGGCCTTCTGAGAGCCTTTGATATGCAAATATGGATTGTGACCTTTTAAGAAAGGAAATTTATCTGACCTGAAAGCACTTTATTGGCAAAGCATGTTACAGAACAAACATTCCCAGGACAAGTGTCCGGAAACCAGGGATAACACACATCAGGGGTGACAATATTCTTCTGGTGTTGCCAACAGGAGAAGTTTCAAGAAAGACCAAGGACTTCTCTTGCTAACAAACATGACTCACACAATGCAGGAACAGGAGAAATGCCACAGCCTCTCAGTATAATACTGAGAAAGCAAATTGACTTTGATATTTCCTGGTCTAATCCCAGGGAGGCAAATTAGCTTGATGCTATCACTAAGTAGTGAACTGTTTCTGCCATGGCCAGTACGGTCTGGAGAAAGACGCCTGCCTTTGTCTTCCAGTCTCCATTGGCAGCAATGGAATCTAATTATAACAGTCCCATAGGTCACTCTCTAAATGGAAATACACTGCTGAAAATATTCAGGGTGGAGGGAGAAGGACAAAATACATTTCTTCGCTGGAAAGGTGCCTTACTTTACCCTCTCTCAATTTCTCTCATATAATTCACATGAATTATTTAAAAATATTCATCATTAATAACCACCTTTGCTTTAGTCATAAGAAAACCATACGTGATTCCTTAAGACAGACAGGTCTAGATATAAAAGAAAGAAAGAGTTAGTGAAGAAACTTATCATTCAAAGCGCATTAAAAAAATAACTCCCATAGCAGACAGATCTGATAGACTCTGCTTCCATTTAGAGGATCTTTTAGAATCCCTCCCCACCTCTCCCCCCAAAAAAGGTTCCTCACTTGGTGTATAACACAGAGATTCTAATATAGGCAATATTCAACTCCCAGCCCTTGGATTTTCAAGGTTATGCATTCATGGGGTATCATCTGCATCGCACATTTACACTTATAAAGTAATTTCACATGTTTTGTCTCACTCGATCCTCATAAGTACCTAGGGTGGATCTTACAGAAAAAAAATTGAGATGGAGAGATGCATTGGGACTGGCCCAGAGTCACACAGAGCCGGTTCTAGCAAATGTGAACCCATGTCTAAGACTTCTGGCTTTGAATCTTGTTCTCTCTCAGCTGCTGAGCCCTGGGGAACTCCCAACACTCATGTTCTTCGCACCCTTGTGGCAGGCAGGCAACACTGCATCGGCTTTCCGATATGTTTCATCCCATCCTGGTTTCAGAATTCAGTTTCTAATTTCTTGATAAAAGGTCCATAAGGAGACAAATAGAGAACAACAGAGCTATGCTGTGAGGCTGGTGCCGACGGGCTGCTAGGCTGGCTCCTGTGCCCAGAACTCACTTCTGCACACCAACCTTGCAGCCTCTGTGATCAAATGTGTGCCTCAGCACAATTACTTCAATTCAGTGACTCGTGAGACTTCTCTCGATTGTCCGACTGCAAATGTTAACTCCAGAAACCCGGAGGGTCTGCTAAATTAGAAAAATAGCTCTTTCAGGAACATGCCTTTGCTGGAGAGAGTGCCCTGCCTGCTAACTTCATATGAAAATGCAGCCATTTCACCCAGGTAGATTTCTACCAAAGATATTCATGCCCCCTACTTCCTGCCAGTCACAGAGGAGGCACCAAGTGACACTGTCCACCATCCAAGCCATCCACTTCCCAATATGCACAACAAATCATACTCCATGCCCTTGACTTCAAATAAAGGGTCTCCTCAGTTCCCTTCTCTGTTGCCTCCGCCCCCACCAGCCCTTCTCATTGTTTTGACATAACCCCGTAGCCTCTCTCCTATTCAGCAGGGTTCCTTTCCTAAAGATTTCAAAAAATATAGAAGTCAGTCCTTTGGGACAGCATGTTAGAAAACACAATTTGGTTCAGAGGGACACCACTTACAGTTGTTAGGTGACTAAAAATACTGTGGATAGCCATACTGCTGAAGAACTGGACAGGTCATAATGAAATGTAACCACTAATGTGTTATCCTATTTCTATGGAAAATCAGAGTTGACTTAAGTCATTGTGGATTTAAATGATTTTTCTAGACAAAAACCACTGTATTAGTTCCCCAGTACTACTTTTCCCAGTGAAAATATACCACAAACAGGATGGCCTAAAACAATAGAAATTCATTGTCTCACCCATTCTGGAGGTTAAAAGTCTGAAATGAAGGTGTCAGCAGAGTCTTGTTCCCTCTGGCACCTGTAGAGAACCCTTTCTTGCCTCTTGCCAGCTTCCTACGGTGGCCAGCAAGCCTTGGCATTCCTCAGCTTGTAGGTGCATCTTTCCATTCTCTGCCTCAGTTTCTCCCTATGTGTCTGTGAAAAATTTCTCTTTCATAAGGACACCAGTCATATTAGGGCCCACCCCAATGATCTTAACTTGATTGCATCTGCAAAAATCTTACTTCCAAACAAGGGCACATTCACACGTATGGGAGGTTAGGATTTTAACGTTTCTTTTCAGGGACACAATTTAACCCATAACACCCATCCTACTAAAGAACTGACTGTAAATGAAATGAACTCACCTTTGATTATACTTAAGAAGAATTATAACATATTTCATTGGTGTTTCCCTGTAATCATTCCCCCTCAAATTTTTAAGTGAGGTTTGCAGATACTTCAAATCTCAGCTAGATACTGTTCATTGGACATAGTAAATGGCACTATTCTTGTAATCTCAAGAGATTGAGCCCTTTGCAACTCTTCTGATAATAGACTAGAAAGAAGAAAGATAGAATATTTATGAGCACAAATGAACAATCCTATCACTTTTCTTTTCTCTTTTCATTCATTCTAATTCACTGAAACTTTCAACATATTTTAAAGTTATATGTAATAATACAGTAAGCAGTTAAGGCTTGGAAATTAGACCTCTAACACAAATTCTTCTTTTGAATCTCCTCCTCCAAGTGTTTAAAAGCAAAATGGTTGGTTCTATAATTATAAATTCACAAAGATCACCAAAAGAAAAAGAAAGTCACTCACATCCCTTGTTGGCCAGATATTGGCTGGACCTACGGCTATTCACACCATCTCTAACACTAACAGGACAATATTGAGATACAAGAAAACACTGCCAGCAGATAGCTCATAAATTAGTCAACTTCTTTGTCTACACAATGCCAAACAACCAAATTATATATTTTTTCACCACAATTAATGAAACTAACACGTTATCTCCATTTGCTTTAAGGTGGGACTCATATTTGATCCATCTGATCCCTAGGTCAAGCAGCAAAAGATGATTTAAGGCTTTAGCTTGAAACCAAAACATGATCTTTTATATCCTAAAAGGTTAAATGATGTCAAGGTTATCCAATGCAAAAACAATTTTTGGCCTCCATGGAATACAGGTATTTATTTTTTGCATAAAGAAAAGTATTCTCCCCTCTAATATGGTGAAGCATACAATTTTAAGAACACCAGTGCTTAAATATTTTATGTTAAAATATAGAAATTTAAAGACTTCTTTAGAGCAGCTTCTGCAAAAGTGGTGCATGTCTCTAATACTCGGACTCTCTGTTCCCATATTTCTATCTTTGCCTTTCTGTGTGACTCTTCCAAATTCTTTTGTTTCATCCCATTTCTTCTGTCCTCTTTTATCCCTAGAAAATGTACATCACTCCAATTTTATCTCTTTTAACTGGCCACATTATATAAGTTAACTTTACTATTTTCACATTATTGTTTAACTACATATCTTTGTTATTACATTTTGAAAAGCAAGAACTTTAAAAATGCTTTCTAAATACTCCAAAAAAATCCTTAAGTTGCTTTCATATCACATAATCTTCTGTTGCTTCCTCACTCTCTGTCAATCACATGTCAGTGGTCCTAAAATAAGGTGCACTATGCTCCACGTAGACCAACATCCATAAAAGTATGCTGAAAAACAAATATATGCAACATTTGCCAACTGTGCTATATGGACAAAATGTGAGTGACCTTTTCCTGAAATGTGATTTTTGCATACTTAGGTGCAATGCAAAGTTTAAGAAGATCTGTAGATATTTTATCAACTTCAAGAATTAAACATTATTTTAAAATGACCAATCTTAATAAAACCTCATGAAAATAAATTCTGTTGAGGGGCGTGCCCAAGATGGCTGAATAGGAACTGCTCCAGCCTCCAGATCCCAGTGTGAGCAACACAGAAGACGGGTGATTTCTGCCTTTTCAACTGAGGTACTGGGTTCATCTCACTGGGCAGTATTGGACAGTTGGTGCTGGTCTGTGGATGCAGCATGACCAGCGAGAACTGAAGCAGGGCGAGGCATCGCCTCACCTGGGAAGTGCAAGGGGGAAGGGAATTCCTTTTCCTAGCCAAAGGAAATTGAGACACACAACATCTGGAAAATCGGGTAACTCCCACCCTAATACTGTGCTTTACCAAGGGTCTTAGCAAACGGCACACCAGGAGATTATATCCCACACCTGGCCCGGAGGGTCCCATGCCCACGGAGCCTCCCTCATTGCTAGCACAGCAGTCTGAGATCTAACTGCAAGGCAGCAGCAAGGCTGGGGAAGGGGCGCCCACCATTGCTGAGGCTTAAGTAGGTAAACAAAGCTGCCTGGAAGCTCTAATTGGGTAGAGCCCACCAATTCGAGGAGGCCTGCTTGCCTCTCTAGACTCCACCTCTGGGGACAGGGCATAGCTAAACAAAAAGCAGCAGAAACCTCGCAGAGGTAAATGTCCCTGTCTGACAGCTTTGAAGAGAGCAGTGGATCTCCCAGCACAGAGGCTGAGATCTGAAAACGGACAGACTGCTTGCTCAAGTGGGTCCCTGACCCCTGAGTAGCCTAACTGGGAGACTTCCCCCACTAGGTGCAGACCGACACTTTACACCTCACATGGCTGGGTTCATCCCTGAGATGAAGCTTCCAGAGCAAGAATCAGACAGCAACACTTGCTGTTCAGCAATATTCTATCTTCTGCAGCCTCCGCTGCTGATACCCAGGCAAACAGAGCCTGGAGTGGACCTCAAGCAAACTCCAACAGACCTGCAGCTGAGGGTCCTCACTGTTAGAAGGAAAACTAACAAACAGAAAGGACACCCACACCAAAACCCCATCAGTACGTCACCATCAGCAAAGACCAGAGGCAGATAAAACCACAAAGATGGGGAAAAAGCAGTGCAGAAAAGCTGGAAATTCAAAAAATCAGAGCGCATCTCCCCCTCCAAAGGACTGCAGCTCATTGCCAGCAACGAAACAAAGCTGGACGGAGAATGACTTTGATGAGTTGAGAGAGGAAGGCTTCAGTTGATCAAACTTCTCAGAGCTAAAGGAAGAACGATGTAACCAGCGCAAAGAAACTAAAAATCTTGAAAAAAGATTTGACAAATGGCTAACTAGAATAACCAATGTAGAGAAGTCCTTAAAAGAACTGATAGAGATGAAAACCATTAACACGAGAACTACGTGACAAATGCATAAGCTTCAGTAACCGACTCGATCAACTGGAAGAAAGAGTATCAGTGACTGAAGATCAAATGAATGAAATGAAGTGAGAAGAGAAGTTTAGAGAAAAAAGAGTAAAAAGAAATGAACAAAGTCTCCAAGAAATATGGGATTATGCAAAAAGACCAAATCTACATCTGATTGGGGTGCCTGAAAGTGACGGGGAAAATGGAACCAAGTTGGAAAACACTCTGCAGGATATTATCCAGGAGAACTTCCCCAACCTAATAAGGCAGGCCAACATTCACATCCAGGAAATACAGAGAACACCACAAAGATATTCCTCGAGAAGAGCAACTCTAAGACACATAATTGTCAGATTAATCAAAGTTGAAATGAAGGAAAAAATCTTAAGGGCAGCCAGAGAGAAAGGTCGGGTTACCCACAAAGGGAAGCCCATCAGACTAACAGCAGATCTCTTGGCAGAAACTCTACAAGCCAGAGGAGAGTAGGGGCCAATATTCAACACTCTTAAAGAAAAGAATTTTCAGCCCAGAATTTCATATCCAGCCAAACTAAGTTTCATAAGTGAAGGAGAAATAAAATCCTTTACAGACAAGCAAATGCTTAGAGATTTTGTCACCACTAGGCCTGCCCTACAAGAGCTCCCGAAGGAAGCACTAAACATAGAAAGGAACAACAGGTACCAGCCATTCGAAAACATGCCAAAATGTAAAGTCCATCAACGCTAGGAAGAAACTGCATCAACTAATGAGCAAAATAACAAGCTAATATCATAATGACAGGATCAAGTTCACACAAAACAATATTAACCTTAAATGTAAATGGACTAAATGGTCCAATTAAAAGACACAGACTGGCAAATTGGATAAAAAGTCAAGACCTATCAGTTTGCTGTATTCAGGAGACCCATCTCACATGCAGAGACACACATAGGCTCAAAATAAAGGGATGGAGGAATATCTACCAAGCAAATGGAAAACAAAAAAAAAAAAGCAGGGGTTGCAATCCTAGTCTCTGATAAAACAGACTTTAAACCATCAAAGATCAAAAGAGACAAAGAAGGCCATTATATAATGGTAAAGGGATCAATTCATCAGGAAGAGCTAACTATCCTAAATATATATGCACCCAATACAGGAACACCCAGATTCATAAAGCATGTCCTTAGAGACTTACAAAGAGACTTAGACTCCCACACAATAATAATGGGAGACTTTAACACCCTACTGTCAACATTAGACAGATCAACAAGACAGAAAGTTAACAAGGATATCCAGGAATTGAACTCAACTCTGCACCAAGCGGACCTAATAGACACCTACAGAACTCTGCACCCCAAAGCAAAAGATTACACATTCTTCTTAGCACCACATCGCACTTATTCCAAAATTGACCACATAGTTGCAAGTAAGCACTCCTCAGCAAACGTAAAATAACAGAAATTATAACAAACTGTCTCTCAGACCACAGTGCAATCAAACTAGAACTCAGGACTAAGAAATTCAATCAAAACCGCTCAACTACATGGAAACTGAACAACCTGCTCCTGAATAACTACTGGGTACACAACGAAATGAAGGCAGAAATAAAGATGTTCTTTGAAACCAATGAGAACAAAGATACAATATACCAGAATCTCTGGGACACAGTTAAAGCAGTATGCAGAGGGAAATGTATAGCACTAAATGCCCACAAGAGAAAGCAGGAAAGATCTAAAACTGACACCCTAACATCACAATTAAAAGAACTAGAGAAGCAAGAGCAAACACATTCAAAAGCTAGCAGAAGGCAAGAAATAACTAAGATCAGAGCAGAACTGAAGGAGATAGAGACACAAAAATCGCTCCAAAAAATCAATGAATCTAGGAGCTGGTTTTTTGAAAAGATCAACAAAATTGACAGACCACTAGCAAGACTAATAAAGAAGAAAAGAGAGAAGAATCAAATAGATGTAATAAAAAATGATAAAGGGGATATCACCACCGACCCCACAGAAATACAAACTACCCTAACTCATTTTACGAGGCCAACATCATCCTCCTGGGAGAGATACAACCAAAAAAGAGAATTTTAGATCAATATCCCTGATGAACATCGATGCAAAAATCCTCAATAAAATACTGGCAAACCAAATCCAGCAGCACATCAAGAAGCTTATCCACCATGATCAAGTGGGCTTCATCTCTGGGATACAAGGGTGGTTCAATATACGCAAATCAATAAACGTAATCCAGCATATAAACAGAACCAAAGACAAAAACCACATGATTATCTCAACAGATGCAGAAAAGGCCTTTGATAAAATTCAACAGTCCTTCATGCTAAAAACTCTCAATAAATTTGGTATTGATGGAACATATCCAAAATAATAAGACATGACAAATTACAAGTGACAAACCCACAGCCAATATCATACTGAATGGGCAAAAACTGCAAGCATTCCCTTTGAAAACTGGCACAAGAAAGGTATGACCTCTCTCACCACTCCTATTCAACTTAGTGTTGGAAGTTCTGGCTAGGGCAATTAGGCAAGAGAAAGAAATCAAGGGTATTCAGTCAGGAAAGAAGAAGTCAAATTGTCCCTTTTTGCAGATGACACGATTGTATATTTAGAAAACCCCATTGTCTCAGCCCAAAATCTCCTTAAGCTGATAAGCAACTTCAGCAAAATCTCAGGATACAAAATCAGTGTGCAAAAATCACAAGCATTCTTATACAGCAGTAACAGACAAACAGTGAGCCAAATCATGAATGAACTTCCATTCACAATTGCTTCAAAGAGAATAGAATACCTAGGAATCCAACTTACAAGGGATGTAAAGGACCTCTTCAAGGAGAACTACAAACCACTGCTCAGTGAAATAAAAGAGGACACAAACAAATGGAAGAACATACCATGCTCATGGATAGGAAGAATCAATATTGTGAAAATGGCCATACTGCCCAAGGTAATTTATAGATTCAATGCCAACCTTATTAAGCTACCAATGACTTTCTTCACAGAATTGGAAAAAACTGCTTTAAAGTTCATATGGAACCAACAAAGACCCCGCATTGCCAAGACAATCCTAAGCCAAAAGAACAAAGCTGGAGGCATCACACTACCTGACTTCGAACTATACTACAAGGCTACAGTAACCAAAACAGCATGGCACTGGTACCAAAACAGAGATATAGACCAATGGAACAGAACAGAGCCCTCAGAAATAATACCACACATCTACAGTCATCTGATCTTTGACAAACCTGACAAAAACAAGCAATGGGGAAAGGATTCCCTATTTAATAAATGGTGCTGGGAAAATTGGCTAAGTAGAAAGCTGAAACTGGATACTTTCCTTACTCCTTATATGAAAATTAATTCAAGATGTATTAGAGACTTAAATGTTAGAACTAAAACCATAAAAACCCTAGAAGAAAACCTAGGTAATACCATTCAGGACATAGGCATGGGCAAGGACTTCAAGTCTAAAACACCAAAAGCAATGGGAACAAAAGCCAAAATTGACAAATGAGATCTAATTAAACTAAAGAGCTTCTGCACAGCAAAAGAAACTACCATCAGAGTGAACAGGCAACCTACAGAATGGGAGAAAATTTTTACAATCTACTCATCTGACAAAGGGCTAATATACAGAACCTACAAAGAACTCAATCAAATTTACAAGAAAAAAACAAACAACCCCATCAAAAAGTGGGCAAAGGATATGAACAGATAGTTCTCAAAAGAAGACATTCATACAGCCAAAAGACACACGAAAAAAGGCTCATCATCACTGGCCATCAGAGCAATACAAATCAAAACCACAATGAGATACCATCTCACACCAGTTAGAATGGCAATCACTAAAAAGTTGGGAAACAACAGGTGCTGGAGAGGATGTGGAGAAACAGGAACACTCTTACACTGTTGGTGGGATTGTAAATTGGTTCAGCCATTGTGGAAAACAGTATGGTGATTCCTCAAGGATCTAGAACTAGAAATACCATATGACCCAGCCATCCCATTACTGGGGATATACCCAAAGGATTATAAATCATGCTGTTATAAAGACACATTCACACGTATGTTTATTGTGGCACTATTCACAATAGCAAAGACTTGGAATCAACCCAAATGTCCATCAGTGACAGATTGGATTAAGAAAATGTGGCACATATACACCATGGAATACTATGCAGCCATAAAAAAGGATGAGTTCATGTCTTTTGTAGGGACATGGATGCAGCTGGAAACCATCATTCTCAGCAAACTATTGCAAGAACAGAAAACCAAACACTGCATGTTCTCACTCATAGGTGGGAATTGAACAATGAGATCATTTGGACACAGGAAGGGGAACATCACACACCGGGTCCTATTGTGGGGAGGGGGATGGAGGGAGGGATAGCATTAGGCGATATACCTAATGTAAATGACGAGTTAATGGGTGCAGCACACCAACATGGCACATGTATACATATGTAACAAACCTGCACATTGTGCACATGTACCCTAGAACTTAAAGTATTAAAAAAAAAAAAAAAAGGTTGGTTTTATAATTTAGGTTGACTAACTTCTGCCTGACACACCCTTGCTACTTTGCTCCATAGCATACTAAAGAATAGTGGTGCTAAATAACTTATAAAATTAGCTGCAGTGGAAATTATCTCTATAAAAGGAGAAGGACTGTTGAAATTACCATTATTCTGCCTGCATAATAGTGCAGAATAATGCAAACATCTTTGGAGACCTGAAGGTAGGCAAAGGGGAGGAAGGTGGGTATCTTAGTCTGTTTTATGCTGCTATTGCAGAATATCATAGAATGGGTAATTTATAAGAACAGAAATGACATCAGAGTTCTGGAGACAGGGAAATTCAAGAGCATGACACCAGCATCTTGCAAGGGCCTTCATGCTGCATCATCCCATGGCAGAAGGTGGAAGGGCAAGAGATGGTGAGAACAAGAGAGCAGGAGGGGACCAAACTCCCTTTTATAACAAACTCATTTTTGAGATAATTAGCCCATTAATGATATTAATCCATTCCTAAGGGCAGAACCCTCATGATTTAATTACCTAATATTAGGCCCCACCTTCCAGCCATGTTGCACTGGGGATTAAGTTCTCAACACATGAATTTTTGGGTGACATATGCAAAGCATTGCATGGACTAACACTAGGCAGTGGCTAACAGATACTGTTCAGTGATAACACCCAGTATAGTTCCTTACATCTCATCAACCATGCACAGAACCTTAATAAAAGTAAAGTAGTTAGCACGTAAATAATCCTTGTAATTTGGCCCAAAACCCATGGGCAATATGTGGTAAATTTCAGCTTTAGAAGAGTGTATATGTGATTGATAAAGTATTAGTGCATTTCAAAATCCTGTTGCATAATTCATCCATAAGCCTGGACTGAATTAACCACAGGCTTTAAAAAGATGCCAATAGGCCGGGCATGGTAGCTCATGCCTATAATCCCAGGGAGCCCGAGGTGAGCGGATCACGAGGTCAGGAGATCGAGACCATCCTAGCTAACACGGTGAAACCCCATCTCTACTAAAAAATACAAAAAAAAAAAATTAGTCGGGCATGGTGTGGGCGCCTGTACTCCCAGCTACTTCGGAGGCTGAGGCAGGAGAATGCCGTGAACCCGGAAGGCAGAGCTTGCAGTGAGCTGAGATTGCGCCACTGCACTCCAACCCAGGTGATAGAGCGAGACTCCGTTTCAAATATAAATAAATAAATAAAAATTAAAAAATAAAAAAATAAAGAAAATAAATTCTGTTAAGAAACTTGCTTTTTTTGTTTGTTTGTTTGAAATAGGGTCTTGCTTTGTTGCCCAGGCTGGAGTCCAGTAATGTGATCTTGGCTCACTGCAACCTCAGCTCTTGGGTTTGAGTGATTCTCCTGCCTCAGCCTCCCGAGTAGCGGGGACTACAGGCGCACACCACCATGCCTGGCTAATTTTTCATATTTTTGGTAGAGACAGGGTTTCACCATGTTGTTCTTGAACTAGTGACCTCAAGTGATCCACCTGCCTTGGCCTCCCAAACTGCTAGGATTACAGGTGTGAACCACTGTGCCCAGCCAAGATAATTCCCTTTTTTGTGGGTCTTCAAAGATGCTTTATGTATCTGATGTAATCAATTCTTAACTCTCACAGTATCAAATGAAAATGTAATTAATAACAATCTGAAAACCGTAAGGTATTATTTCTTATTATATGTAAATGTGTATATGCAAAATCTGACTCATGAGCCAGTCAGTATTTCATGGCAGCATTTCCTAAACCGTGTGAGGTATATTATAGGTCAGAGAAATGCTAACAGGTGTTATTGTATACCAAACATTTAGAATTCACAAAAGCAACAAGCTCTCATCACTCTCAAATTGTTGGTATTAAACAAAAAATTTATAATCCTCATATTTGGAAACACTGTGTTGCTCCTAAATTAGAATATTTTAAAACTTGTTAATTACCTCATTTTTGGATTGCATACTGATTTTCTTGAGAAGTGTAATACTGGAATTGTATATTTTGCCATTGGATTGTTTGGTTATTCTTGGCAGTTTTCAATTCCTTTGTACACTCATTTTTGTGGTTTACTTTACCTCAACTGCATAACACATCTATTGAGTTTCTATTGATGATCTGTGAATATAATCATTCTCTTAACACTCATGAGATATAAGCTGCTATGTGTCAGGCACTATTTTGGGCACTTGGGATGCAACAATGACAAGCAAGACCCTGCCTTGTGGAGTTTACATGCTAGCATGGGGAGAAAGATAATGAACAATAAACATACTAAAATTGGCCACATGTTTATTCGAAGATGATACATGCTATGAAAAAAAGAATAAGGCAAGGGGGATTGTGAGTAGGGAGGGGGTAGGTTGCAGTGATAATTAGGGAATTCGGGGTAGGCTTCATAGAGATGAGATTCAGGCAATGACTTAAAGGAGGAAAGAGACATCCAAGGGGCTCTACGGAGTAGGAGTGTTCCAGGCAGAGAAAACAAAACAAAATCCCTAAGTCAGGGGCATGCTTGATGCATTAAAGAAATAGTAAGGAGGCGGTTGGAATAGAGTAATAAAAGAGAAGAGCAGAAGATGAGCACAGAAAGGTAAGAAGGGGTCATATGGTATAAAGCCCTGTGGACATCTGTAAGGACTTCAGCTTTTACTCTGAGTATGCGGAGGAGTCACTGCAGGGATTTGCACAGAGAAGGGACATGATCTGACTTCTTTTAAGAGACTTCTCTGGTTGCTATGCTCAGGATGAACTCCAGGAGGACAAAAGTAGAAGCAGAGAGATAGGTGGGAGGCTACCTCAGTAATTCAGGTAGTTCAGATGGGAGGGGGCAGGGGATAGTAGACAGCAGTGGGAGTGACAAGAAGTGGTTACATTCTGGTTATAATTTGAAGGCAGAGGCACAAGCACTTCCTGATGCAGTGCATGAGAGGAAGAGAGGAAGGGAAAGGATGCATTTTCTATCAACTGAGATGGGGTAGGGTAGAGAAGCAGCAGGTTTCGGTGGGGTAGGTGCAGAGAAGGCATCAAGAGTTCAGCTTTTGGACATATTAAATTTAAGCTATTGATTAGACAACCAGTGGAGATGCTGAGTATGTAGCTGAAGTTCAGGGGATAGAGGTCTGGGCCAAACATATGCATTTGGGAGTGAACAGCATATAGATGGAGTTTAAAGCCGTAAGAATGGATGAGACCACCAAGACTGTTAGTGTAAGATGGGAAGGGAGAAGAGATGAAGAGAAGATTGCTCCCTGGATCACAGGAAGGCCAAGAGGTTAGGGAGAAGAGCATAAACCAGCAAAGAAGATTGAGGAGGTACCTAGGTGGCAGGAGGAAGACCAAGAGACTGCAATTTCACTTGAAATTAAAGGTGAAGGACTATCAGGGAGGGTGTGTATATGTCAGCATTCAGCTGGGGGACTGAACACAGATAATTTAATGTAAATAATTATTAAGTATGAAGCTATTAGCAAGGTCACAAAAAGGGCAAAAAGAGAACTGTAAAATATCACAAAGGTAGCAACTGCAAGGAAGAAAAACTATAACCTTTAGGGCTGGGGGAGAAAAGGCATGAGTTTTAATTTTTTTTTTTTTTTTTTTTTTTTTTTTTTTTTTTGGAGACGGAGTCTCGCTTTGTCGCCCAGGCTGGAGTGCAGTGTCCAGATCTCAGCTCACTGCAAGCTCTGCCTCCCGGGTTTACACCATTCTCCTGCCTCAGCCTCCTGAGTATCTGGGACTACAGGCACCTGCCACCTTGCCCGGCTAGTTTTTTGTACTTTTTAGTAGAGATGGGGTTTCACCGTGTTAGCCAGGATGGTCTCGATCTTCTAACCTCGTGATCTGCCCGTCTCGGCCTCCCAAAGTGCTGGGATTACAGGCTTGAGCCACTGCGCCTGGCTGAGTTTTAATTATTAAATGAACTTAGAGAAAGGGCCTTACAGAGCTGAAACTCAGACTTCTGAGAAGCAGGTGCTACTCAACCGGTTCAAGGGACCGAGAGAGAACCCCTGGGTTCCTTTGTTTAAAAAAGGGTGCTAGCTATCTGGGGCTTGTGTCTGTGAGAGGGCTATGATGAGGCAGTATATCCATTTCCTAAGGCTGCCCCACAAATTACCACAATCCTCATGACTTAAAGCAACAGAAATGTGTCCTCTCATAGTGTGAGAAGCCTAAAATCAAGCTAGAAGCCTGAAATCAAGGCGTTGGTGGTGGCAGGGCGATGCTCCCTCTAGAGACCTTGAGAAGGAATCTGTTTCCTGCCTCTCCTAACTTCTGGTGGTTGCCAGCAATCCCTGGCATTTCTTGACTTGAAGATGTATCATTCCAATCTCTGCCTCTGTCTTCACATAATCTTCTTCTAAGGATACCTTGATTTAGGGCCCACCTTCATCCACTATGACCTCATCTTAACTAATTTCATCTGCAAAGATCCTATTTCCAAATAAAGTCACATTCTGAGGTTCTGGGAGAACATAACTTTTTGGAGGAAATTATTCAACCCACAGAGACAGCTTCTGCAACTGTGGGGAAAAACTGCAAATTGGAATCATCTGCTGAAATAGGAAGAAACTGCCTCTTCTGGGATGAAGAAGTTTTTCTAAGGCATGACACCCACAATAACTACATGCAGACAAAAGCCCGTGAAAAGTGAATGAGAAATAGCAGGCCCCTTCTTCCTCCTCCAGCTTTCCAGTCTCTCCCATCTCCCTCTAGTGTCTCCTATTGACAGAGCCTACCATGGAGCCATCTCAGGAATATAGTCTGCAGAGTCCCATCTCTAGCATCACAAACAGAATGTAGAAAGGTAGGTTAGGAGCTAGAGAGTATCTTAATAATGAGCACAACAAGGAAGTGATTAACTATGTCAGAGGTTGCTGACAAAGCCCTATTCACTAGTATCTATTGAAGAAATGTTTTTGGAGCCAGGCACAGTGGCACACACCTGTAGTCCCAGCTTCTTGGGAGACCAAGGCAGAAGGATTACTTGAGCCCAGGAATTTGAGGCTGCTGTGTGCCATTTTCAGGCCTCTGAATAGCCACTGCATTCCAGTTGGCCAACACAGCAAGACCTCATCTCTTAAAACAGTTGCTGATAAATATAGAAATATGAGAACTGTGAATCGTCCCCTGAATTTAGCTTCAGTTGTTTCCTGATCAAATAAGTTGAGGAAATTCTGTTGTAGTGCGTTTCGTTGGACTGGCCAGGCATTTCAGCACTTTGGCCAGCTCCCTTCCTGTAGTGCTTGGCCAGTACTGACATTAGAACAGTTAACAGCTGTCACATACAGGCAGGGATCCACAAAATGCTCACTGTGCTACCTACAGCTATCACATATCCTGTTACTCCTCTCTGCTGACTTTTATTCTGATGTTTGCAAATGAGTTAAAGTTGCCTAAGAAATGAACATATTTCTAGGGCCTTCCATAGACTACATAGAATAAAGTCAGTCATGATGTATATACTTTTTATACATTTCTAGATTCAATTTGGTAGTATTTTCCTGAGAGTATTTGTGTTTATGTTCATGAGGGATATTGGTCTGTAGCTTTGTTTTCTTGAAATACCTTTGTATGATTTTAGTATTAGAGTAACACTGTCCTCATAAAATGAGTTGGAAAGTGTATCCTCTTTTGCTATATCCTAAAAGAGCTTGTGTAAAATAGATATTATTTCATCTTTAAATGTTTAGCAGAATTAATCAGAAAACACCTTAAAATTGTACCAACCTCCTAGAACTGTGAGGTTTAAATGAGATAACGTATACAAAGTCTAGGTGCCCTAACAGCACCCACATATTCAATAAATATTTGCTATTATTAGTCTATTAATCAAACTTAATATAAGTAACTAGCATATTGCTAGAAGAGCATACGACTGCCTGGTGAAGCTATGGCTGTCTTTATGTGCCATAGACTGACTGACACACAAACCCATCTAGGTTGGCCAGAAGTGGTAATGGTGAAAACTCCAGAGATTAACAGAATCTGAAGGAGAAGAATTTTAGGTTTCTTCGCTACAATCATTACATAACCTAAGACACATAGTGAAGGGGCATTAATATTTAAGATAATTTCAGTATTATACTACTTGAAATATTTTGTTTTATAAATTATTCTTTAAATTTCTATGTGCTCAGGAAAAACATAATGCTATTTACTAGAGTCTTTAAATTAGGAATAAGCTCAGATGCAGGTGAATAATATATCAAAGTTCCTCTCTCTCTCTCTCTCTCTCTCTCTCTCTCTCTCTTTCTCTCTGCTTTGCATTTCAGTGACTACAAAAAGGTATGAGGACTAAATACAGAATGGTAAATAACGAATCAAAGGTGCTACAACTTTAGAGATCCATTAAACAAAATACTAAATATTTCTGCAGTTTTAATTATGCATTATTGCATTCTCCATTTTTTAAAACATTCCTATATGGTCTTATGGACTGATACTCTAACAGAATGGGGAGAGGAAGCAGAGACACATTCCAGGTGCTGTAAGAGAAAGCACTTTGTCAATGTCCAATGGAATATTAATGAACAAAACTAATGAAAAAACAAAATCTAGCTCTTCTAAATGTTAAGGCGGCCTCTGGATATGAACAGGCCTCAAGCCTTGGCAGCTCTAGGTTGATGATAATCACAGAAGCACTTCAATGAAAGAGACTACTAAAGTCAGGGTCATGTTTTTCTGAGTGATTAATAATGTATATTTATTCAACATCTCTCAACAAGGCTACAAGTAAACCATCTAAACCAAACAAGTCTTTATAATTCTCTCACATGGCTCTGCAGAACACACAGATTCCCTTGGTATATGGGCAGAACCTGAGTTTTCAAGCCAGACGGATATAAAAGCTCTATTTAAAGCTCTGTGACCTTAAGCAAGTAATATATGTTCTCTGGGATTATGTCTTTTCCTTTCTAAAATACAAGTTTCTAAAATGCTGATTCATTCCATCTATAATGATTGTGCCAAGCCCTGTGTCACCTGCTGGGTTCACCAGAGTGAACCTTCAAAATACAGACAAGAGAATGAGCATTCACAACATAGAGTAATTGTTACTGGATAACACAACCCACTGGGAGGGTGCACGCTGGAAAGGCGCCTAAAGTGGACCCTAGAAGATGAGGAACGACTTACCTGAGGAAACCATCTTTAGTTGAGTCCTGAAGGATGAGTGAGAGTTAGCTATGTGATCTGGTGGGTGGGTGGAGGGTGAGGTGGAGAGTCTCCAGGACGGCATAAAGGATCAGAGGAGGCAGAGCATGACGCCATCAAGGACTTGAGGGTGTGTACTGTGGTTCTCGTAAAGAATGGCTAAATTATGTTAAGGGAAGACATAGCCATTGGTGATTTTAAACACAAGAACAGACATGGTATTTTTGTGTTTTACAAAGGTCATTCAGGTAGGATAATGGTATGAAGATGGACAAAACTGAAGTCCAAAGATCCTGTTAGGAAGTTGTTATATTATTCCAAGTGAGAGATGACAGTGGCTGGACTGAGGGTGTGATAAAAACTAAATACCAAGTGCCCAGCAGCCACTAATTTCAGCCACTAATTTCAAATTAGATGAAATTTCTAATAAATGTTGATTTAAATGCAATTTCATTGCAACAAAACTATGAGTATGTCTGAGTTTCTTATAATGAATTTTATCATAATTATTAGCAGTCACTGTCCCTGACATCAACTGCTGCACTGTCTTCATAGAGTTTAAGTACTATTTGAAAGTTCTGATAGTTTCATTTCTATTTGCTAATTGTCCGTCTCAACCCCTCTAGACTAAACTCCACAAGAACAGGCACTTTGTCTTCCAGGTTCTACCTCCTGCAGCTGGGGCAGTGCCTAGCACTTAAGAGATGTGATAAATACATATGGGCTAACCACTTCACAGAATAAATGAAGAACATAATTTCATCTCTATGAAGTAATGGTAATTGGCCACTCCTAACTGGTATTTCTACCTCAAGGCTGTTCCTGCCCTAAGCCACTGTACACCTGATTTCAAATTAATCTTTCTAAATGTGTGGTTCTGATAAAGGTAACTTCTGCTGAAATTGAGCCCAAACTGCTGCACCTGACGTTCACAGAATCCCACCCACCTTCCAGCTCAATCTTCCACCACTGCCTGTGTTTCTGTCTTCTCTTCCAAACCAACAGGATCACTCGCCACTCCCCAGAACACCCAGGGTGCTCCATCTCTGCACCCCCACTCACAAGATTCTCTCCCCACATACAACCTGCATCTCCCTCTTTTGGCCTGATAAAACTTACTTGTATTTTAGGGAGAAAGTCAAAAGTCATTTTCTAAATCAGTGGTTCTCAAATGCAGGCAATTTTGTACTCCCCCCAATCCCCAGCCTTAGGGACATGGGGAAATGTTTGGAAACATTTTTGGTTGTGACAATGCAGGGGAAAATACTACTGTCATCTAGTAGGTAGAGGTCAAGGCTGTCATAAGCCATCTTACAATGCACAAGACAGCCTCCCATCAACAAAGAATTATCCGGTCCAAAATGTCAGTAGTGCTGAGGTTGAGAAACCCTACCTTGAGCAAACACCAGACTGCCGCCTTCAAACCATCATGGAATTCTGGACTTCTTTTACTGAATCCTCACTCTGTTGCACAGGCCTGATAGATGACTTGACTGAGCTCTCCCTCACAGGTGTGCATGCTTCTTGAGATCACAGGCTGTATCCCATCCACCTCATTTCTCCTAATTAGCATAGCATATCCCTTGCACAAGGGAGATGGTCAATTTGTGGACTGAAATTGATTGAAATTTCTATTTCACTTTTAAAAATATTTCGGTTATCTCCTAATGTCTATTTTCTTCAATCCTGTTAAGCAGAGAAAGTAGGCATTATCTTTTGGCATATGGCCTTTAAAAGACTTAAAGACTGTTATTAAATCATTGGTGTGACTTCTTATCTCCAGAGAAATTCCAGCACCTCTTATGATCCCATACGAATGGGTGCTCTTTAAGGGCAATAACTGATACTAAGTTGAATTAAATGTAGTTTTGATGCTCGTTTTCTTACATACTGTGAAGTTGCATTTATTTCATTTAGCATAGCTGTAGCTTATGAGCTAATAAGCAAATAAATAGCCAAACTTGACCTCCAGTTGACCCAAAGGCAGCTTTACACAAACCAGAACTAAAAAAAAGGTCATGATTTATCTAAAGTGCCTCCTTTTCCTATTATCCTAATATTTGACAAAGCTAAAAAGAATTTGCTAATTTTATGGCTAATTGATATAGTAAATGCTTACTAAGCATCTTACAAATAAAATATTTTGGCCAATTTGCTGGCAGGGCTGTACATTCAGAGACTCTGGGCATGTTCTAAAAATTCAAATAAGAGCCAGAATTTACATGTAACCACAACTCTCAATGTTACCACTTCTGAGGCATGAAAAATCTGTTAGCCTAAAAAATACACACAGAGAGACACATATTAGTTCTTAGAATTAAACTTGAAATTTTGGATGAGAAATTCAGCTTGGATAAAAAGAAGTAAAACCTGGTATGATCAGAAAATACGACATGAATCCTTCTTATCGCTAATAGAAGGTTAAGCTGAACTATCTTGAATATAAACCCAAATGGCCTACAGGCTGCGAATGAAAGCAATAGTTAGCCTGAGAAGCTGTTATGTTGAGAAGCTAGAGATCCTGATTTCCAATGCTGTCAGTCAAAGTCATAGTGAAAACTGCTATGAAAGAGAGTTCTGTGTTGTCATACGTCAGCCAGACTGAAAATCAGTGGTTGGTTATCCTGGGAAAGAAGAAGGAAACCCTTCGAAGCAGAAAAGTACAGTGTGATCAGAGAACCCTGAGAAGGCATTTAAGGATGTCATGATTTCCTGAGTGAAGATGTTATAACTCATCACTAGCAGCAACAGGACATGAAGACAACACACACACACACACACACACACACGAGCAAAAGAAAGCACTAATATGGCAAACAGGAAGTACAGTAAAAGTAATTTCAAAAACATCACTAAGAGTCTCAAGAGCTCAGGTATACATTTTATAGCACTTCAATCATAGGCAAAGATAGCTCATCATACAATTTTAAAATTTTGTAGTACCCAATTTCAAAATCATCTAGTAAGAAAAAAAAATTCTAAGCCAGCGGAACAGATACAGCACGAACTGTTATTTTCCATTATATCTGGGACTTTTATTAAGTGGAATATGATGTTACACCAATTGTCTGACATGATAATCAACATAGCAACTCATAGGGTAATAAGGTAATCATATATAATATGGTAATAAGGAAGTACATAATGCCCCAAAGCTGGGAGCAAATAAATTAGTTCTTCATTGCAAAGCATCCCCTTAATCTTGGCTCAGATTCTCCCCATCAGTGGGCGATTTAGGCAGAGCTCCAATGCCTCCACATCTTCTAGGGCCAGCAGGTTTTGCTGATGTCAGCCCATAAGAAGAATCGCATCGTTCTCCTGATATTAAATAAAGGTGCAGGTATAGGATGGTATGGATACATGTCTCACATTTAATTATATTAATCACTGGCTTTTCTCCTCAGGCTTTCTGGGAAGTGAATGTTAACCTTTACAGGTTTATTGTTTGATTTTTGTTTTGTTTTGTTTTGCATGTACTGCTGTTGAATATAATCAAACTTTGTGCGCACACATCTGTATGCCAAAAGGCAGGCATGATCATTACGTACCAGGTTCAGAGTAATGAATGTTTGGGAAAACAATTAGCTGTAATGTATTTATCAATAAATGAGGATAGCTCTACCCCGACAATAATGTCTTCTGCATGCCACAGATAGAGTGTGATGCCCTTATCAATACTCCAACTTTAGATAAAAAGGCACACAGAGCAGCATCTGCTATTTAGTCTTGGGTCACTCTTTCAATGTCTTCTGATTTATTCCTTCTGAATTACCCTTAAATCAGTTTCAATTAATAGGACAATATAATATCCTTGAGCTTATGGACAAAGATCAGTCATCAGACCTTCATTCCCTCTTTCGTAAGAGTCTCTTCAGGAAGCAAGTCAGGGGGCTCCCACTGTCATACACAGAAGACTATGGCAGGGGACTCCCACAGGAAGCACTGTCTGACAGTGACCTCTAAGAATAACAGAATTAAAAAATAATAATATTAGAAGGAAACCACCAGATTCCTACTGGGCATCTCCCACAGTTGTTGAAGCAGCCATCTTTGAACACCTGTTTCTTTTCTTCCTAAGCGTCCCCTGTTCCTACTCATTACTAATCAAAATTAGAGCTGCATAGTAAAAAACTCAGGGCCTTCACAGGACAAGCCTTTGGACTGCCTGAGTTTCAGGTGAGCCTCAGAGGCAGAATTATGGTAAAGGCTTGTACATTTTCTCCAGATCACCCATCTCTGTAGGTAGGCCCAGCTCACACACTATCCTGTCTCAACTACTGCCAGAGAGAGAATAATGTGACTGTCTTCACAGAAAGAACATGTTCCCTTCAGACACAATGCTAAGATAGAAGAGCTCTCTGTATTATATCCTGCTCCTTTCCCACCTCCAAATATGTCAGCTTACTACAATGTAGTGCAAAAATATAGAGGATTTAGAGATGTTCAAAAGCACCTAACAATAACATATATTTAGCAATGCCTTATTAAATAATATTCATATATAATATCTACCTCTACACATAAATTCAAAATATCAACATAATGACTTAAGGGGAACTAGAAGAAATAATAACAAATTATGTTTTAAAATATGTATATGTTCCAGTATAACAACTCTCAAATACAAAATGAAGACATGGGATGCTAATATCTAAGTGCAGAATCATCACAAATGCAACAAATGCCAATGAAGAAAAATACAGGCGTGCTTATTAGCAACTGATGTCACAAATGGAGTTTGTCACCAGTGGTAATGTGATTTGCAGAAATGATGAACAATTCTCAGTCAGACTTTAAACAAAACAAAATATAGTCTTCCCTTGATTTACAAGTAGTTTTACTCCTGGAAAATTTACAACATATCAAAATTGTGCAAAAGATACTGTGTTTATACATAAAACAGAATACAATTCTAGGCTTAAATTATTAGAAACAGATTTTTTACCTAAATAGATATCTGCTGGGACACTGGAAAATTGTGCGATATGCAAGGCAAGGCTTTGCTTACGTGGAACTGTCTTGTGCACTATAGGTCTTTGGTCAATGGAATGTGGGCTGAGTGGCAGTGCACCAGCTCTGAGTCTAGGGTTAAGAGGTAGGTATTAGCTTCAGAGAAACAGAACCAAAAGGACACGTATGGATATAAATATAGAGAGCATAATAAAGAGACTTGTTATAAGGAATTGGCTCATGCAATTATGGAGGCTAAGAAGTGCAGACCGAGGAGGGCCAATGGTATAATTTAAATCAAAGCCTGAATCCAAAGGTGGAAGATCAATGTCCCAGCTCAAAGACAGTCAGGCAGAGAGAAAGAATTCTTTCTTACTCAGCCTTTTATTCTATTCAAGCCTTCAACAGATTGGGTGAGGCCTAGGAATCTGCTTTGCTCAGTATGCCAATTCAAAAGCTAATCACCTCTAGAAATACCCTCAAAGACAAAGCCAGAAATAATATTTAACCAAATATCTGGGCACCCCATTGCCCAATTTAGTTGATGCATAAAACTAACCATCACAAGGCATCACATGTTTCTGCTCACCTTTCACATACTTCTGCCACATCCACACAGAAAACATGAACTGGGTAACCGATTAACCCAGGAAGATAAAAGACCTGAATTTAAAATGCAACTTGAAAAACCCCCAGCCATGCTCAGTCTGGACCACCTAGCCCTCAGCCAATTTACAGATTTGTGGATGAAAATAAATGATTCTTGCTTTTTGTCACTAACTTTTAAAGTGGTTGATGTAAGCAGCATGATGTGGCAATCAATGTCTGATATATCAAATGAGACAGTTTTCCTTTTTTCTCAGCATAAGGAATGCAAGTATTGTTAAAAGAAGAATAGGAAAAGCCAATAAGAAATGTATGATGTTGGACATGGAATTGATAGACATTAGGAAAAAGAAGCAATAGGTAAAATATAAGGAAAAGATAGAAGTTAACCAGTGCAATATAAACAGAAATGCTTAATCCAAGCCATATGAGTTGCTGGATATTAGAAAAACCCTTCGACAAATCATACCAATGTGTATTTCATGAACTCACTCCCCTACAATCACTTGGAAAGATAGAATATGCAAAGTTTCTGTATCCCGACAGATTCTTATAAAAGGCAGAGATGTAATAAGGATGAAGGCCCGTAGTTTTCACAAAACAAAGCCTTTGTTGTCAAAATTCAAATCAGAATTCATTTATCCTTTTAGATTTTAAACACATACAGCATTAAGTAATGAGTAGACACAAAGAAAACCCATGAGTAATTCATTTTTTTATCAACAGTTTTTCTGGCATCTATCACTTAGTTATTTCACAAATTAACTAAATATACCATTGTACCTAGTTACTAACGTTCTGATATTTTTAGGGCTCTTATTCAATGACAGAAATAAATTATGAGTTAAAAAAAACTTATATATAACCACAGGCAACCAATCTTCCACGTTCTAATGAAATAGAAATGATTCTTAAATAATTCATATATATTTTTAAAGGTCTTTGGATAATGCCACATGACTTTGTAAGACTCTATATAAAAACTTGACTGACCTTCTGAGAAGTCAAAGCACTGAAGTAAATACAATTAGATATATGAATCACAGAGTCTACAAGATAAAACCAAACTAGTGATGATAAATAACTATGCAATAAGTTTGACAATCCAGATAAAATTGACAAATTTCTTTTTAAAAAGCAGCACACTAAAGCTGACATAAGAAGAAACTAAAACTCTGGATAGCTTTTATCAAAGAAACTGATGTGTTAGTTAATAAGAGGCATATCAATGAAATTCTACTAGTTCAGTTAATAATAACGTATCAGTAATGGCTCATCAATTGTGACAAATCTACTACAGAGATGCAAGAACTGGGAACTCATGGGGGTGGAGTAACTGGGAACTCTGTACTTTATTTTCAATATTTCTATAAATCACTCAAAAATATGAAGTCTATTAACTTAAAAGCCTTTGAAATTGTATATTTCATTTTAAACAAAAATTAAAATGGAGTATAGACCCAATTATAAAATGTAAAACTATAAAATCTCTAGAAGAAAACATTGAAGGAAATCTATATAACCTTGGGTTTGCTGGTGAGATTTTTTAGACACCACACCAACAGCATGATCCATGAAAGGAAAAAACAGAGATAAATTGAACTTTATTAAAATTTAAAATTCTTTTTCATCAAAAGACACTGTCATTAGTATAAAAAGACAAGCCACACTAAGAGGAAATATTTGCAAACACATATCTGATTAAATACATATCTGGTATCCAAAATACACAAAGTACTATTAAAACTCAACAATAAGAAAACAAGCAACCCAACTGAAAAATGGCAATATATATAAATAGACACTGCATGAGAGAAGATATACAGAAGGTGTGATATGCAGAAAAATGGTTCCCCAAAGATATATTCACTTCTTGATCCCCAGAACCTATGAATACTACATTACATAGCAAAACATGCACAAGAATGTTCATAGATACTTTATTGATAATAGCTCCAATCTGGAAACAACTCAAATCTCTATCAACAGATAAACAGAGAAACAAATTGTGGTATATTCATATAATATAATACTATGCATTCAGTAATAAAAAAGAATTGAGTATTGATACACACAAAAACATGAATCTTTTCAAAAATATTGTGTTGAAAGAAAGAAAACAGACACAAGAGTACATACTGTATGATTTTTTTATTTGAATTTCAAGTGTAAGCAAAACTAATCTTTGGTGATAAAAATTAGGGCAGTGTCTCTGGGAAAGGAGGAAATGAATGAAAAGGGATACAAGGAACTTTCTAAGGTAATGGAGATATGCTTTTGCCTACACAGATGTATACACTTGTCAAACTGATCCAGCTATGTATTTATGATCTGTATTTTCTGTGGATAAAAATTATACCATCATGAATTTAATTGATAAAACAAAATCATTGCTCAGCAGACTCACAGTTTCTTATAGTACTGAAACTCCAAAGACATTTTATTTATTTATTTATCTACTTGTTTGTTTGTTTGTTTACAGAGTCTCACCATGTTGCCCAGGCTGGTCTTGAACTCCTAAGCTCAAGCAATCCTGTTTCAACCTCCCAAGTAGCAGGGACTACAGGTGTGTGCTACTGCACCCAGCTCCAAAAACATTTCTTGAATAAACAATAATGAAAAGTGCAATGGGTAATAGAATGGACAACATCCTTAAAATAAATATGGGAAGTTCCTTAAAACTGTTCCTTGGAATAGTGATGTCAAAGGGAAAGACATTAGAAGCAAGTCTACAAGGGGGAAAAATAATTTGATGAGCGGCCAGGGTTCTCCAATGTGTTTTCTCGGTCTGGTGATAAGAATCCAGAATATTTAGTATAGAGAGAGGGATGAATGCAATGTGTTTTATCCAGACCACTGCGGCTCAGAGCCAGCTAATAGAGGAGAAATCTGAAGAGTCTGGAAGTCAGTTTGTTGCATTCTGATCCACTTGAATGGGTTCAAGTTTGGAGGGTAAGAAGAATAAGCCTCAGGAGTAAAGGACTGTGTGAGAACAGTTTTGTGAAATTCTGGACAAGGCGTGGAGGTCAAATGATAGAATTGCTCATGAGGGGCTTAGCATTTGGTCACAAGCAAAGCTGCTTTGCAGTGCAGACGGCTATGTGTGCAATTAATTAGGGGCCGTTCTCTGCCTGTACCTTGTGGACAAAAAACCTTGTGGACAGGAAGTTCTGGGCACCCGAACAACATTCTGGACACAGTCACGCCACTTGCATGTCCACTGGCAGTAGCAAGACTCTGCCAAGCAGCTTCTCAGATCTTGTGCATGGAACAATGGAATTCAGAGCAGGAGAGGGAGAACTTGATAAGCACCTCCAAAGGACTGAAGTCAGGATAGTGGGGAGATAGTTATGACTGGAAGGAGCATGCAACGGACCTCTGGGGCATTCGGAATATTCTTTCTGATTTTTGATGGGTGATCTATAAAGAGATGTGTTCAGTTTGTGAAAACGCAGTTGTACCCTTATCAAATATGCACTTTTCTTTCTATATAATATACTTTAATTTAAAAAGGTTTAAAAATAATTTAAAATACTTCCAGCCCCTATGTGTCCAGTGCCAGGAGTTACAAATATCTCAGTAGTTTGGCCTCTTCCTCAAGGTATGAGTCTAGTAGGAAAATACACATAGAGCAGCCACCATGACACAATATGAGAAGCACTCCACAGCTGGAGCTGCAAGGGGCCTAGGAGAGACAGAAAAAGAGCTGTCGAGTGTCATAAAAAGGGACCTTTGAGCTTAGGATTGAAGGATGATTAGGAGACTTTTCCATAGAAAAATATGTGTACGGCGGGGGTTGGGGAAGAAGAGACGGTAGGAGGGAGAACATTCTCAGCCCACGGCAAGAGAAGATAAAAAATTGCCAATCTCCCATCCCGTCAAATACACAGTCATAGTAGAGTGAAAAATGTGCCTAAAAGCCCAATATTCCAAGTATTAATGCAGGCTTTTGACAGCTATTGGACAAATAAGATTTATTGAGGATGGGGGTGGAGGAACGGGGGTCGATCCTCAGCTCTAATGACTTAAGTCAGCAATAAGCAGCCCCTGCTCAAAGGCCAATGTATTGAATGTTTATAGCTATGTTTCTTTTTCATTCAAAATGAAAATAGTTTTATTGAGTACCAAAGCAATTTATGTTCTCACAACTTAGATGACCTCACCTACATTATTGCCTGGAAAAATATCCATGAGAAAAACTGGCATTGCTTTTTTAGCCACTAGAACACTAATACTTACACATGTTTGAAAAACAGCACTGCAGGTGTATGCTGAAATTAATATTTACCACCTCCACTGGTGCCTTAATTACAAAAGTCATGTGTGCTTATTGTTGAAAACTCAAACAATTCAGAAATATATATATTAAAATATGTAAGGTCCTTTCCACACCCCAAAAAGACAAGAGTTTGATCTTTATTCTTTCAAACTCTGTAATGTACCTTAGATTCTTTTTAGTAGAATCATACTATATTGATTCTACTAAATATATATATTTATATTCTGGTCATAAATTGCTATTTTTAAACTAACGACATCTTCAAAATATTTCCATTTTACCATGTAGGTTCACCTCATTCATTTCAGTGACTGTGTAGTATTTCATTATTTGGATTAACCATAATTAATGTGATCAGGCTCTGATAGACATACAGGTTGTTCCAATTTTTCACCACTGCAAATAATGATGCAATAAACATACAAAATTCTGATGATTTATCTTAGTATTCTGATACCTCTGAGCATGTCTAGGAGGGAAGGGACTAAGGAGTCTCTTGGGATTTTATCTCAACTTGGAAACTGAGCAGGGTCAGGTCTGATTAGTACTTGGGTGGGAGACTGCCTGGAACATGAGCTGCTGTAGGCTTTAAAAAAAAAAAGTCTACTAGAAAGCTCATTCTGAGTGAAAGGCAATTTGAGACCGTTATTTACAGTCCTAGGACAACAGACCTGCATTTGAGAGGGGAACTGATTGTAAATACAGGAGACTATCACTTGGCGTGTCCGTACACCAGCCCTCATACATTCACAGATTCTCTAAACTCTCCAGAGACATCAAGAGCACAGGGAAGCACCAGCAGATTCCACAACACTGGAACCAAGGCATTCTGGGCAGTGAGAGGCAGGTCGGGCAACACTGTGGTGATGTTGCTGCAGGGACCAGAGCAGGGGACAAGGACTATAGGAGCAATCTTCAAGGACTCAAAGAATAGTGAGGAATCTTTGAAGCAGGCTGGGAATGCCACAATTGGGGTCAGACGAGAACCACAGAAGTGATTATGGTTGCTGCTGTGAGTCTGTAATTTCTGCCTTCACATGGATGTGGCCAACAGGAAACACAGGTTGTAGATTTAATTGGATGCTTCAAAAAGTAATAGTCTTTACACTTAAATTGTTTTGTGTTCAATGCAGCTAGTGATGGGTTTAATATGCGTTGACTGGAGTATGTCGTCATGTGTCGAAAAGAATGGTGTGAGGGCAAACATGACAATGGCTCCATGGATTTATTAGAATATCACTTCTTAGATATGAAGCACAAAAATGAAATAAAGAAAATTGGCATGCTTAGAACTACTAAAAAGTGATATTAAAATACATGTATTTTAAAAGAGGCTAGTCGGAGCTTGAAATGACAAAGTGGGTCACCTTCTCTACCCACTGCCAAAATGCATGGCTGTTCCTTGCTGCAGAAGCTCCCGTGCTGCGTGACTCAGCTGGGTAATTTAAAGCAAAGAATAAAACATCTTAGATATTTCTCTTAGACAAATTTTAGCCCCCCAAAGTTCACTACTTATCTTGCATAAATTTGCAGATTTTAAAACCTAAATATTGGAAGAGATAGCATCTTAGAAATCAAGCTGCTGGTGTTCCTGGTGTTTCTACAAAGGCAGAACTAGAACTTCAAGTTCCAATTGTTCAGCAATTACAGAGGCAGTGATGGCAGTGAAGATTCATTGCAGTCACCGAAGAATAGGAGACCTAAGGATATCCTATGGTCATCCAAAGATGACCATCCAAATGCTCATCCAAAGGTCTGAACACACTAGATGGTAATCAGGTGAAGACAGGCATGATGTAGTGGAAAGAACACTGAACTAGGCATTTGATTACTTGGTTTAGTTAATTATAAGCCATACATCTCAGGAAAATCACAAGTTCTCTGGGTAAGGAGAGGGCCAGGGATACCATGAAGACTAAATGCAATGCTCCGTATGCATGTGCTGGATACAAATATGCATAGCTTAACAAGACCAGCTACACAATTGGCAGGGCCCAATGCAAAAGGGAAACATGGGACCCCTTGCTCACAGAATTTCAAGAGGTGACAGCAGAACACCAAACCAAACATAGGGTTCTTTTGAACGTGAAGCTTAATGTGACTGTTCAGGCTAAAGACCCATGAAGCTGGCCTTAGGTGTTACCAGCCCACAGATAGGTGCTCCTTGAGAACGGGACTTTTGTAACTGCATAGCTGAATCCTCCAGACTACCTTGCATTTGATAAATACTCGGGAAACACTGATTGCTTCTGAAATTGCAGTATAATGAAAAAAAGTGGAATTTTATACATCAAAAAGGTATCCTCTCATTTTACAAGATACATATGGAGACAAAAGAAAAGATACTTTTTAAAGTACAGTGCCTACGAAGTAACATGCTAGGAGCTTTGTGTATATTTTCCTTATGTAATCTCTACATGCAATCCTGAAAAGTAGATTACAAAATCATCTTTTCACATCTGAAAAAATTTAGGCTTAGAGAGGTTAAGAAACTTGTTCATGGTTAAAAAGCTCAACATATGTGATCATTAGAGAAATGCAAATCGGAACCACAATGAGACACCTTCTCACATCAGTCAGAATGGTGATTATTAAAAAGTTATGAAATAACAGATGCTGGCAAGATTGCAGAGAACTAGGAATGCTTTTCCACTATTGGTGGGAATGTAAATTAGTTCGACCATCGTGGAAGACAGTGTGGCGATTCTTCAAAGATCTAGAACCAGAAATACCATTTGACCCAGCAATCCCATTACTGGGTATATAACCAAAGGAATATAAATCATTCTGTTACAAAAACACATGCACATGTATGTTCATTGCAGTGCTATTCACAATAGCAAAGACATGGAATCAACCTAAATGCCCATCAACGATAGAGTGGATAAAGAAAACGTGGTACATATATACCATGGAATACTATGCTGCCTTAAAATGGAACGAGATCATGTCCTTTGCAAGGACATGGATGGTGCTAGAAGCCATTATCCTCAGCAAACTAATGCAGGAACAGAACACCAAACACTGCATGTTCTCACTTATAAGTGGGAGCTGAACAATGAGAACACATGGACACAGGGAGGGGAACAATACACACTGGGGCCTGTCCGGGAGGGACTGGAGGAAGGGAGAGCATTAGGAAAAATAGCTAATGCATTCTGGGCTTAATACCTACGTGATGGTTTGATAGGTGCAGCAAACCACCATGGCACATGTTTACCTATGTAACAAACCTGCACATCCTGCACATGTATCCTGGAACGTAAAATTAAAATTAAAAAAAGAAACTTGTTCATGGTTACACTGTTTTTCTCTAACACGTCATTAATTCATTTGACAATAATTCTTGAGCTCCTACCATGCTCCAGATACTATTTCAAACATGAAGGACAAATCAGCAAGATTAATATAAGACCAATGTATCCCTAATCCTGTCCTCAGTCTCCTAGGGTTTGTAGATTAGTAAAAGGCGACTGGCATTAATGAAAGAATCTCATTTTTTAAAAAAGAAATTGTAAAATTAGTGAGCTTCATAAACAGGATTGCTAGATTTGGCAAATAAAAATGTAGGACACTCAGATAATTTTAAGTGTTCAATAAACAACAAATAATGTTTTAGTGTAAGTATGTCTGCCATGGTCTGAAAGCTGGTGTCCCTCTCAAATTCATATGTTGGAACTTAATCCCCAAAGTGATAGTATTAAGAGGTGAGGCCTTTTGGGAAATAAGTCACGAGGGTTCCACCCTCATGAATGGGATTAGTGCTCTTATCAAAGAGGTTGAAGGGAGGTGCCTTGCCCCTTCCATGTGAGGACATTTATGAGGAACAGGCCTTGGCCAGACACCAAATCTTCTGGGAACTTAATCTTGGAATTCCCAGCCTCCAGAATTGTGAGCAATAAATTTCCATTGTTTATAAATTAGCCAGTCTAAAATATTTTGTTATAGCAGCTGGAAGGGATTAGGACAATGTCCCATGCAATATTTGAGACATATTTATACTTAAAAAATTTTATTGTTTATCTAAATTCAAATTTAACTGAGCATCTTATATTTTCTCTGATAACTTTATGAGGAAAAGTGCACTGTATTAAAAGTAACCTCACTACAGAGACTTAGAGGCTGGATTGAAATCTGAAGAGCATAAGGAGTTAATATGGTAGAGGTAAGCTGGGGCAGGTTGCAGAAGGAGACTGATGATTGAAGGTTACTGGGGATGGAAGTGGTTTGGGGCTCATGTAAAATGAGGCTGCAGAAGTGAGCAGAGGCCAGACCACCTAGGGCTTTGAAGGCCATGCAAAGGTGTTCAGCCTTTATTGCACTCAACTGACCTGTCATTACAATGTTCCTTCTGCCAATGCCCTTCCCTTCTTTGATACCAAATATGTAACTGTCTCCATGGAGTCGTTCCCAACCACCCATGCCACTCACTCCTATGACTTTTACCAAAGAAGTTAGTCCTCTTTACATCTGTCTCGCAAAACAGAATAGTATTTCACTGAGGGCTTCCAGCAGATACTTGGTAAATATTAAAGAGGAAAACAAAGCGTAGAAAGTCCATGCATTCTGGTTCTTGCTATGCTATCTAGAAATAGTTCAAGTGCATCTGCATATATGGTTCCCCTAATGATAATATCCAACTCACTTGGCAGAGCTTGATAAACAGCACATTCTGGGCCCAACCATGGAACCATTAACTTAGAATGTCTAGAATGGGACTCAGAAATTCCCACTTAAACAAGTTCCCCAGGAAAATATGATATACACAACTATTTGAGAATCACTCTATTTGGCTACTCTAGGATTCTAGGATTTTCAAATAGTGGAAAATGATAAGAGAAAGCTCTTGGTTTCACCTGTCATGAATCTCACTGTACTCTTGACTTGTAAGAGGGTCCAAGGTTGTCAGAAGACTGAAGGCCATCCCTATAGTGTCCAGTCTTAATCATTTGTATTATATACTATCTATGGGAAAAGATGTAGCAAGCATAATAGGCATTAGGCGGTCAACAGAAAATATTTTAAACGTCATACTAAAATGATCTGAGTATTTTCTTTATATTAAGCAGGAATTATTTTTCAAATTTGATCCCTAAAATTGTTTTAATTCATACATCTAATGGCATAATACAAAATCTAATGGACCATCTATCTACAAAAACAGAGCCTATAGCTTCATGTAAAATTTTAACCTGAGTTAATTTTTTAAAACACATTTTCTATACTACTTATAAGCAAAGTTCAAACTTAAAATATAACTCATCATATATTTCTCTATTTCCTGGAGAGAAAGAACATTAGAACTAGAAAGGACCAAATCATCCAATACATCCTGTCCATTTATTTAATTTTGTTCAATTCTTCTCAATAGGGAAGCCATCCTGAAGTGCAAATACTGCTGCTGTCCCTAATTAGGAGGGGTTGTGGTAAAATAAAATTGTATTTTAGTATCCCATTAAGACATATTTCTAGCAAGAATTAAAATCGTAACTTCATTCCCATTGTTATTCTCAGCTGTCTCAAATAAAGAAAAAACCTCCAGATTCAAACCACTGCAACATTTTACACTGGTTGCTCAACTGTGCAGAGATTGAAAAAGCAAAGCAAAAGCAAAAACAATGTGGTAATGTTGCATCACAACTATATACACCTGCCAGGGGCTGCCTTTCCTGGATTTACAAACAGACTTCATTGAAACTATGAGTTTGTGTTTAAATGGAGAATAATATGTATGCTGTGAACCACAGTCAAACACGAACCTCACCAACATGGAACCAAGAAATATGCTGGTGAATTGAAGGTTTTCCCCTGATATAGCTGCACAGAATAAGAGATATTTTGCTTTCACTACTCACAGAAATCTAGCATTATATGGAGTAATATGAATAACAACAGTGGGCTGGTTAAGGAGGCATTTTGACAAATCACATGTTTTTATTCATACAATATGTCATCAAGTTTACTTAAGAATAAGAGCTAACACTCCTAATTATAGGAAATGGGTTTTCTGGTACTTGTCATCACGTGATATATTGCACATTATGATGCCTTTGCCGTAATCTCCTGGAGATTGGGAACTGGATCCTATTATTTGAAGCATTTCCACACTTAAGGAATATGATAGGGTTAATAATGAATAGGATTTTTACTACAAGCTCTTAGGCCAGTCTGCTGCTCAGATCAGAGAAGCTACTTTCATTGTCATTGGGTCATGAAAAATAAATCTCATTTCTCCACTACGTGAACAAAACACCCAAATGTGATCCAGAGCTTCTTTTTTTCCTTCTCCAGACAGTCAGCAGCTAATGGCATTTGATTGTACATTAGACTGTTAGGAAAAGTCTATTGTCTGCATTTGCTCACATCGAGGGCCAAATTTCATTTAAAAAAAACAACGCTGGGAAAGGTCTCTAGAATTTTTTAAAAGATAAAGTTGTTTGTGCGTGTGTGTGCGTGTGTGTGTGTGTGTGTAGGGGCTTTGCTAATATTTTCCATTCGTATTGAATTTGTATTTCCAAAGCCAAAGCTCTCTGAGACTATCTCTTTTGTCTTCAAAACAACCCTGTAAGGTACATAAAAGCTAGTATAAGCTATTTTTCACATTTCTCAAAGGTGGAAGATGAACCCAAGAGGCTACGTAACCTGCCCAAGGTGACATAACACAATATTTGGGGAAATGGTGACTAGCATCTGTGTTTCTGGGTTCCTTGATAACTGCTTTTCTTCCTCCCTCCCTTCCTTCCTTCTTTCCCAACCCAGCCCCCTTTCATTCATTTTGCCTACACACTGAAGATTTGGGCTCCTTCAGTAAAGCCAGTAGAAAAACTTTGTCATTGGGTTTCCAGAAAGTGGTCTTTAAAGAAAGAATAGAATGGATCGTGGTTTTGATTTATTATTTTCCACCAGAGAATGCATTATCAGTAGTGTTTTTAACGCGTATTTTATGCTATGAAAGAGGAATGCGGCACATTGTTTTGTAAGACATTCTTAAACCTCACTTAGAGGCCAGGCCTCCTGCCAAAAATCCTGAAGAATGGTGGCGCAACGGGTTGGCACTACAGAACCTCACGAACCTCAACACCTAGGCGTTCACATGAAAACTTGCCCACCAGCACGAGGCCTTTCGGAACTTGCCATGGAAAATGAGTGAACGCCTAAGAGATCCATGCCACATTCTTCAGAATTAAGGATAAGAATTAAACGGAAGCTACCGCGCTAACAGTCAGCTAAGTAGGAAGGGAGTAGGTTCAGCGGGAGAGGAGACCATCAGGCATCCCGGTCTCGGAGCTTTAAAAGACGCCCCATCTCCTCGGTACCCCGGGGAGTGCCCGGTAGCTGCGGCGCCTTCCCAGCACTGCGGCGCACTGCGGAGCCGCCTGCCAGCCCGCCCGGGCCGTGCGGGGCTTTCCTTGCCGCCCCGCGCCGCCGCAGTCCGCCCGCCCCCCGCGGCCCCGCCGTGTGGCCGCTGTCCGCGCCAGGCGCGCCGCGGGGCATCCATCAACCTAGAGCCTTTGACGCACACACGCGCGCTCCCAGACGGAGACTCCGTCTCCTGCCCCCACCCGCCACCCCCGCCCGCCCCTCGCGGGTCTGCATTTGCATCACTGGCACACGTAGCAGGTGACGCGAGCGCCCCCAGCTCAGGCCGTCCAGGCGGCACCTCCAGCCCCCGTGACTCAGCCCCTCCCCCTCCGCCCCCGCGCGCCGCCTAAGGTCCCCGCACGCCCACAGATCTGCTCCCGATTGTTCATCTGTCGCGGGGTGCTGGCTGCCCCAAGCCAAGTTCATCCCCGTATTCCGCAGTCCCCCTGGACTCAGCTCGGGGCGCTCCCCGCGACGCTCTGGAGAAAAGTCTTCCCAGTTCTAGAACCCAGGCGGAGGGGAAGAAGCCCACTAAGAGAAAGGGTCAGAGGGTCGGCTAATGGCCTTCACTACCCTCATTGCCATCTAAGATTACCTCGGTAGCTTATTTACTGGGATCGGTCCCTTTCCCCTCTGAGCTTCACAGCCTTGGGTCTGCTTCGCCTCGCCTGGCGCACAGTAGGCGCCCAATAGGTTTTTGCTGAATGAAGGCGTTGTGTAGGAAGTGCAGGCGGCTGACAAAGAGCCTCAGCCCCGCAGACTCCCCTGCTCTCCAGCCCTCTCTTGCTCTCGCTTAGACGCTAGACAGGCGCTTCGGGAATGCATGTGGGAGAGTTTGAAAATTCATGGTGTTTCTTTCAGGCTCTCTCAGCACTTACTGCAGCTGCCTCTGCTCTCCCGCCACCCGCACGTCTGCAGAGGGATCCCCGCCGAAAAGTTGAGCCTAAAGCTGCTATAAAGGTATAGGTCCAGGTACCCTGCCCGTCAAACCTCACAAGCAAAAAAGAGCTTGGCGGTCGCTGCAGACGCGGCGCCTGCATCGCCTCTGCTGCCCACCCACCTCCCCTGGGAATCCCAGAGAAAGTGCGACCCAGTCCCCAGACCTACCCTAGCGAACCCGGGGGCCACTGCATCTATTTTACCCCGACTTTCCCGGTCCTTCCTCAACAAAGGCGCCTACCCAGAAGCGGGCACCTGCAGCCGTTTCCCCCGGGGCAGGCGGGGCAAAGTTGCGCTTCTGAAAGGTTGCAAAAACTTCCCCAGGCTGTAGCGCCCGGCCACCGGTCGGGAAGAGAAATCCAGCAGCCGGGGAAGTCTCCCCGGGGATGCCCGCTTCGCCTCCCCCACTCACCGCTCCAGCCGTCGGAGACCCTTTCCCTGAGTGGTGTCAGCACTGCAGCCGCCTCCGTGCGGGCGCCGCTCCGGCTCGCTTCCCCGGGCCGCCTCCGTCTGCCACTCTCGCCTGCAGCGCGCAGAGTGGTGACTCCTCTGAGTGTGTCAGCGGCGAGAGGAGGGGCGGGAAAGTGACTCCTGGCTTGCACGCTGCGGTCCTCCTCCCCTCCTCCGCCTCCCTCCTCCCCCCGGTGCTGCAGTGCCGGGCGGCGGCGTGGCGAGAGTACCAGCGGTGCGCAGGGTGTCACGGCGCGCGGGGGAGGCGGGCGCCGCGCGCCACTCGCGGTGCTCCGGCAAGTCGCGGTGGTGAGGCGCTGCTGAGGTGCGGGACTGGGGCAGGGGGCGGGGAAAGAGAGCCACTTGCAAGTGGTAGGTACTTCTGGAGAAGTCAGGGCTCTGAGTTAGTAGCAGGTGAAGGAGGGGGGCGGCAGTCCTTAATTGGTCACCAACTGTGACTGTCCGTTGCGCAATTGGCGGCGACCCGGGTCAGGTCCAGCGTGAGACGCCAGGGATTTCTGACTGCTGGACTCTGTTAGCACCGGACAAAAAGAGGGTTTGTATTCTATTTCTGGGCCTGGGACTGACTTGTTACTTCAAGTTGGCTTCCAGGGATCAACCAGGCAGAGCTAGATTGCCTATTTCCCCCAGCCCCCACCCCGACGCTGGCAGACAAGTCCAGAGGAAACTTGGGCACAGCAAGAGCAAGCAGAAGAAAACTTCGCTAGGTTAAGTCTAGTGTCTCCCCAATGCTAGATAGGGCCAGACAGCTGAGCTCGCAGGCAGACATTGAAAGTGGCCCCTTAGCGGGGAAACAACCAAATATGAGAGAGAGGGAGGAGGGAGAGAGGGAGGGAGAGAAGGAGGGGGGGGAGGGAGAGAGAGAGAGAGAAAGAAAGAATGAGAATGAGAATTTTGCTTGTATTGTCAGAAACAAACATGTCTCCCTTTGGCGTGCAGGAGACCCCAACTCGCGCTTCACTGTTCCAAAGCGGTGGAGAGAAACTCGCTCCGCGAGGCCACACCCAGGCCTGGCGCACCCACCCAGCGGCACCATCGGAGGGCGTCGCCCTCCCAGGCCTTCCGACGCGGACCCTGCCATCCGGATGCTGCGGGAAGTAGGGCATCCCCACGTCCCTGACTCCTCCAGCTCCGCGCTGTCACGGAACCCATGTGGAGTGGGAAGCGGTCACACAGGCGTGTGCCTTCCGCGAAATCGTGGCTCTTGTGGTGGTGACCCAAAGCGAGACAAAGCGCGGCGCCAGTACGGGCTGCAGTGGTTGGAACTCAAACACACACATCTCTCCGCGAATGTGTTCCATACGTGTAAATATGCCTGGGTGATTGAATGGATGGCTGAATGAACGCTGTGTGGATAGAAATATAAATGTTACATGTATAATGCAGGCGCCAGGGAAGGAGAGCTATCAGGCATCCCCAGGCTGGAACCTCCTGCACGGAGGAGCCGGTGGAGCCAGGCCGTTCGCCCAGGGCGGTGTTAACTTGGGCTTTCCAATTCGATTTGTGCCACTATGCAGGATACTGTGAAGAGAAGAAAATGGAGACAACTCTTGGTCTCTCATTTTCTCTCCTTTCTGGTTCAGACACTCTGGAACTGTAAGTTATGGTTCTCATGTGCTGTTGAACCTACACTTCCTTGCTCGGTCTTTCTTGTTCTGGTGAGAGGCTTTGCAGTCTGTGACCGTAGGCGGTGCTATGAGATGGTCAGGCAACATGAAAATTAGTGAACGTGCTCATTTTCATTTCGTGGATTCTTCTTAGTAAAATAATTATTTAAATAGTTAAATAATTTAAATAGTTAAATAATTTAAATAATTATTTAGGCTAAAATTAATGTGCTGCTACTATGACAAGGAAGTGCCTATGAATCCAGCATTGGAAATACAATTGTGAAATTTAAAAATAACAAATCCTATATGGATTCCCCACATGTTATGTATAAAAATTTGAGCTTCCAACTGCAAAATGTGCTGGCAATTCACTGAGTTCTCACACGGGTACCTTTTTGAGAACCTCCCCCAAACTGTTGCTGAATAATGGATTGTTTCTCCAAGTGACAGAAGTTCAGAAAACCATGAAACAAAACTTAAAAGCGATCAACGTTCTTCATGCTATGCTGTATCATCCTTAAATCATTCTCCTATCTTGTCCATGGAAGATATATATATTTTTAAAGTGGATTGATTTTTCTACCTCTGGATTTTCGTGTCTTGATGCATTTGAAGGTAACAGCTCCTTTAGGAAAATCCCTGATTGTGTGTTTGCAGGAAACATCCCATTTAAGACCAGGTTGCACTGGAAAAGGCTATTTTAACGTTGTGTCTTTGGAGGATAAGAAACACTTTGTCATGATGATGTTGTGCCCTGGTTCCTGGACTTGCCCTCTAAAGCAGTTCTGGTTCTAGGGTCCTGCCTGGCACACACCTTGGCTCCAGGCCCCTTGGATCCAGCACTCAGACTAGTTTTATTCACGCTGTCATTATAATGAAATGTTTTCTCTTTTCTGAAAACACTTGTCTTGTAGAAGCAGATGGAGGGAAAAGGGGTACACCCCCCAATCCCCACAGAATCCCAGTGCTCTAAAGTCATTGCCCTCCTACACATCAGGACTTTTGTTCCTCAATGCAGAGTATCTTCCTGTGATGCTAAAACACAAGCTGTGAAAGACACCTAATGAGCATGAGAAGTCTGTTTTTGCATCAGCAAAGTGGTTTTGATAAAAATAATTCACACTAAGTACAGATGCTATAGTGGCTATATTTTATAATATACACAAGAAGCACAGTGCCTAGTACATAATGGGTATAGAATAAATGTTAGTCACTCTTCCTCTTTTAGTAGTCAGGGCAAGGTTTTCCAAAGGCTGTGCTTTGGAGAATTGGTTTTGTAAGATGCTCTGGAAAGTCAGAGTTACACCTGGCTTCCACAGCAGAGGTCTGAAGAGAGCCCCATACTGTTGGACCAAGTTTGTACAGCTCTCCACTTCTCCTCCTCATCATCAGGAGTCTATAGAAAAGTGCAGACACCTACTCTTCTTAATCCAACACTCAGCTTCCACAACACTCAAAACTATTTTTTGGCTCTTCTGTAATTTTAATCGAGGTATTACTATTCATTTTTTTAAATTCTCTCTTATAAGCACCACATTTTAATATCTAAGTCAATATTGGGGGAAAGAAACACCACCAAAAACTTCCCTTCGGAACAAAACAATGATGTTCATTCCTCCAAAAATCCACATTGAAAGTCTATCATAACCAAAACAAAAAAAAGCCCACGGAGAAATAAAAAGTAACAAAAATCACATTCTAGGGTGTTAGGACATTTGGCAGTCTTTACTGTGCTGTCGAACCATCCTTCAGCTGGCTTTCAAAAAAAATAACACCCTAAGCTCATCAAAATATACATTTGCCATTTGCTTTTTAAAATTAAAAATAATAATTAAAAAGAAAACTTCAAGGAATTCACAATCAATTGCCTGACTTGTTTCAATGTCATGTACAGCATATGGAAGTGAAAAAGGCCATTTGCAGCACTTGTGATTAAGGGATATTCATCTTCAAGGTTTAGCTTTCTTCCAGACAGTGTGAAATACCCACAATTCGAAGTTTGAAGGGACATAGATGATCTCCTTTGAGAATTCCACAAGGCAATGCAGGCACCCAAGCTGTTCTTCGAAGGGTGGCAGGGCTTCTGTCAGATTGACACAGTTCCCACGTGTAAAATATTTCCCATCCTATTTCAATACATTCATTGAGGGGTCAAAAATCAGTCCGAGAAACTCCCACGTGGAATCTTGTTCCGGAGATGTGGATATTGGAACAGCTGTCAAATCATTAGTCACATAATCCAATTCTCTCCCTTCTCTGGTGTGCCTCTTCAGTATTGGAATACAGTCTTCTATCAGAGCCTGATAGCAGTCTCCTTTCAGATTGTCTACAACATCACCACATGTGTTTTGCATATATTTCTTACATCCATCAATCACCATTTGGTCAATCTCTACCACAGTGACTATCTTTGATTTTAGTGTGACTGTTTCACATAATATGCCCCCATCTCAGCCTCTGAGAGTCAGTACCTCTTTGCCAGTGCAATCTGCTTTGCTGCTGCCCATGATGGCCCAGGTATATGCAAATCACTCTGCCAAATCAACATCCCTACTAAGGATGAGAATATTTCCAAATTGCTTCTAGTGTAGAATTTTAATGTTCTGATAAGGTGAATCTTCATTATACACCACTTCATCTATGTCATATTCGACCAGGCGCCCATTGGTGGTGGACCAATATCTGTTGATGGCCCCTCTTCAGACTACAGGTGGTAACGGCTTCACCAGCCCAGTACTGTCTTGACTCAATTCTTTCATTCTTTTTTCTACTTTGTTCGAAAGGCTGTCGATCTCTTCTTTGCCCTGCAGGTCATCATTGTAACTCTGAAGGTCCAGCAACATCAATCCATGTAGGTAAATTCTCAAATTGGCAAAGATGCTGTTTTTGTGTTTCCATTTGTAGATTGCTAAATAGCCACGGTCCTGCCAGGTGTGCACTGACCTCGCCATCCCGTGCTCCTGGAAAATGGACTGGAGGCCTGTTAGAATGGTCTTGCCATCAGCTTTGGCACTGAGCATGAAGTTGATCTTGCTGTGCCATGCTGCTGTCACAGTGAGGCGAGGCCCTCCTGTGCCATGCTTCAGGGAGGTGGCTGTGGGAGCCAGGGGGTGGGGGCATGCCCGTGTCAGGCTGTGGCCCACAGGAGTCAAAACAGTATGTTTTGAATCTACCAATGTTCATCTTGTTAAGCCCTTAATGCCTACTTATATCAGTGACCACAAGAAGCCCCAAAATCTCAGGTGCTTTTCTCATCTCTTACGTTCTAATGCTCATAAGGCTCAGCACACCTAGTATTCTGTCTCTTTCTCCCTATCCAACTCCTGAAACTCTCTGACTATGCCTCCTAGACTTCGAAGTCCACTGTTAGCAAAATGCCCAATATCCTCAACCTCATCTGCAAGTGTTCTCTTCACCTTTTTGTTCTCATGGAAATATGGCTTGCCTTCCTAAGAGGCTGCTCTCCCACAACCCTCTCAAGTGCCGGCTGACTTTTTCCCTCCAATGCTTGCATCACTTGTGTCTGGAGATAGGAAAGTGGTGTCCTTGTTCTGCATTGCTACTTCTGGAACATTCTTCACCACTCCTCCCTGAAACCTACTGCTATAAATCTCCTTTCATCAGGTTATTTCACCCACTACTCTTAGATGTGGCTAGCAGACTCAGACCTCCAGGTAACTCCACAACTTTCCTGATTGACTCCCAAGTCAATGTCACTTCCTGAACACTAATCCTGTTTTAATCCTTGGCAATTTAATATACACACAGATATTCATTCCAACCAGTACAACCCGTAGACCTGGGCAAACAAGGACTTGGTCTCCATGCTCCGTGCCTTAAACAACTCTAAAGTTTAAGAGTTAGAGACCACCTCTCTGGTGGCCAGGTTCTTTTGGTGGGGTCACTTAAGCCTACACCCAGATCCACGTGGACCCTATCCCCGTTTCTCCCCTTCAGTGTGCTCTTCACCTTTCTTCTGACCCCAAAACTCATTGTAGTCTTGACCAAATGCCCCAAGGAGCTGCAGAGCTCCCACTTATGAAGTCAGTCGTGGATGTGTAGACAGGTCCTGGTTCCAGGAAGGCAGTTTGGCAAGTGGATTGCTCTGGTGGCTGGTGCCCCCATTTCCTTTCCAAAATTGTGGAAGATCGGCAACCAGAACCAGAAGGGTGCTGCCACATTGAGTTTGGGTAACTCGCATTGTTTCCATAGACACCCCTGTCTCCTACCCTCCTACTCTCCCTCTTATTTTATGTTTTTAAAAATTAGTTTGTTTGAATCAAGATCCAAACAAGGTCTACCATACACTGCAATTGGTTGATATGTCTCTTAAATCTCTATTTATCTATTGGTTCATCCTTCCTTTCTTTTCCCTTCATAATTTACTATAGATGAAGAAACCTTATGTCCTGTAGAGCTCTCCACAGTCTGAATTTTACTGATTTTGTTCCCGTTATGCTATTTAATAGGCTCTGCTGCTCCCTGTATTTCCTGCAATCCAGAAAATAGATCTAGAGGCTTATCAGAGGCAGGGTCTTTTTAAAATGAAACTACTACATAAATGTCATTTAATTAGGAGGCATATACTAATTGTCTCTTTTGTGATGTTAGCAGTTATTGATGATTATTGCTATTTATCTACTATTTCATTTGGGTTTTGCTAAATGATAAAATTCTAATGAATATTTCTTGAACAGCCATCCTCCTATACTTTTATGAGATGGTTGACAGCAATATGGTGGGGTAGGTTTTCCTTGTATTTTTAATGTGAGGGGGATACAAGACAAAACCTAGGACTTGCACAAGTTATTGAATCTAATAATGAGGCACAACCCACCCTCCATTACAAGCAATCTGAAGGTTTACACTATCAGTGTAAGGGAAACCAGAGACCAACTCTCCCTACCACTACCAATATAGGGGACTACCGAAAATGTTGCCTTGATGCTTAGTATAGCAAGGGAATGTGGCTATCGAGTAGAGGTAGAATATGCTTACCTGAGAAATTTCAACTGAATGCAAGTCATAGAGATCTCTAGCCCCAAATTCTCAATAAACTATGAATTCAGTTTAATATTGGGTTGGCAATTTCCCAGTCCCTGATAGAAAGAAATGCAAATCCTATGTGGAGGAGCCCTCCTTCATCCTGGAGTTCAAAAAAAAAAAAAAAAAAAAAAACACACACACACACACAAATAAATGAAAGTTAGAAAATAATGAAGTACACAAAATAACAATACACAAGGAAGCGTGATACCATGAAGGAGCACCAGCAGAAATAACAGAAGAAACTTCAATCTTTTCCTGATGAAAGACTTCAGATGTTAGAACTATTGCTCATAATTTTTACTTTACTTAAAGAAAAATATATGCAGGCAATAGGAAACTATAAGGAATAACCAATCATATTTAAAAAGGCGCCAGATCAATCTTCTTTCCAACTCTGCTGGTTGCCCTACCAACATTCAGTACAACTTCCACACATATATGCATACTTTATGCTTGCCTTAAAGAATCCTGATTTTATTTAGGGATTTACCTTTTATATTTATTTATTTATTTATTTATTTATTTATTTATTATTATTATTATACTTTAAGTTCTAGGGTACATGTGCATAACGTGCAGGTTTGTTACATATGTATACTTGTGCCATGTTGGTGTGCTACACCCATCAACTCGTCAGCACCCATCAACTCGTCATTTACATCAGGTATAACTCCCAATGCATTCCCTCCCCCCTCCCCCCTCCCCATGATAGGCCCCGGTGTGTGATGTTCCCCTTCCCGAGTCCAAGTGATCTCATTGTTCAGTTCCCACCTATGAGTGAGAACATGCGGTGTTTGATTTTCTGTTCTTGTGATAGTTTGCTAAGAATGATGGTTTCCAGCTGCATCCATGTCCCTACAAAGGACACAAACTCATCCTTTTTTATGGCTGCATAGTATTCCATGGTGTATATGTGCCACATTTTCTTAATCCATTCTGTCACTGATGGACATTTGGGTTGATTCCAAGTCTTTGCTATTGTGAATAGTGCCGCAATAAACATACGTGTGCATGTGTCTTTATAGCAGCATGGCTGGGTCATATGGTACATCTAGTTCTAGATCCTTGAGGAATCACCATACTGTTTTCCATAATGGTTGAAATAGTTTACAATCCCACCAACAGTGTAAAAGTGTTCCTATTTCTCCACATCCTTTCCAGCACCTGTTGTTTCCTGACTTTTTAAAGATTGCCATTCTAACTGGTGTGAGATGGTATCTCATTGTGGTTTTGATTTGCATTTCTCTGATGGCCAGTGATGATGAGCATTTTTTCATGTGTCTGTTGGCTGTAAGAATGTCTTCTTTTGAGAAATGTCTGTTCATATCCTTTGCCCACTTTTTGATGGGGTTGTTTTTTTCTTGTAAATCTGTTTAAGTTCTTTGTAGGTTCTGGATATTAGCCCTTCGTCAGATGAGTAGATTGCAAAAATTTTCTCCCATTCTGTAGGTTGCCTGTTCACTCTGATGGTAGTTTCTTTGGCTGTGTAGAAGCTCTTTAGTTTAATGAGATCCCATTTGTCAATTATGGCTTTTGCTGCCGTTGCTTTTGGTGTTTTAGACATGAAGTCTTTGCCCATGCCTATGTCCTGAATGGTACTACCTAGGTTTTTTTCTAGGGTTTTTATGGTATTAGGTCTAACATTTAAGTCTCTAATCCATCTTGAATTAATTTTCGTATAAGGAGTAAGGAAAGGATCCAGTTTCAGCTTTCTACTTATGGCTAGCCAATGTTCCCAGCACCATTTATTAAATAGGGAATCCTTTCCCCATTTCTTGTTTCTCTCAGGTTTGTCAAAGATCAGATGGCTGTAGATGTGTGGTATTATTTCTGAGGACTCTGTCCTGTTCCATTGGTCTATATCTCTGTTTTGGTGCCAGTACCATGCTGTTTTGGTTACTGTAGCCTTGTAATATAGTTTGAAGTCAGGTAGCGTGATGCCTCCAGCTTTGTTCTTTTGACTTAGGATTGTCTTGGAGATGCGGGCTCTTTTTTGGTTCCATATGAACTTTAAAGCAGTTTTTTCCAATTCTATGAAGAAACTCATTGGTAGCTTGATGGGGATGGCATTGAATCTATAAATTACCTTGGGCAGTATGGCCATTTTCACGATATTGATTCTTCCTATCCATGAGCATGGTATGTTCTTCCATTTGTTTGTGTCCTCTTTTATTTCACTGAGCAGTGGTTTGTAGTTCTCCTTGAAGAGGTCCTTTACATCCCTTGTAAGTTGGATTCCTAGGTATTTTATTCTCTTTGAAGCAATTGTGAATGGAAGTTCATTCATGATTTGACTCTCTGTCTGTCTGTTACTGGTGTATAAGAATGCTTGTGATTTTTGCACATTAATTTTGTATCCTGAGACTTTGCTGAAGTTGCTTATCAGCTTAAGGAGATTTTGGGCTGAGACAATGGGGTTTTCTAAATATACAATCATGTCATCTGCAAACAGGGACAATTTGACTTCTTCTTTTCCTAACTGAATCCCCTTGATTTCTTTCTCTTGCCTAATTGTCCTAGGCAGAACTTCCAACACTATGTTGAATAGGAGTGGTGAGACAGGGCATCTCTGTCTTGTGCCAGTTTTCAAAGGGAATTTTTCCAGTTTTTGCCCATTCAGTATGATATTGGCTGTGGGTTTGTCATAAATAGCTCTTATTATTTTGAGGTACGTTCCATCAATACCGAATTTATTGAGAGTTTTTAGCATGAAGGGCTGTTGAATTTTGTCAAAAGCCTTTTCTGCATCTATTGAGATAATCATGTGGTTCTTGTCTTTGGTTCTGTTTATATGCTGGATTACGTTTATTGATTTGCGAATGTTGAACCAGCCTTGCATCCCAGGGATGAAGCCCACTTGATCATGGTGGATAAGCTTTTTGATGTGCTGCTGAATCTGGTTTGCCAGTATTTTATTGAGGATTTTTGCATCAATGTTCATCAGGGATATTGGTCTAAAATTCTCTTTTTTGGTTGTGTCTCTGCCAGGCTTTGGTATCAGGATGATGTTGGCCTCATAAAATGAGTTAGGGAGGATTCCCTCTTTTTCTATTGATTGGAATAGTTTCAGAAGGAATGGTACCAGCTCCTCCTTGTACCTCTGGTAGAATTCAGCTGTGAATCCATCTGGTCCTGGACTGTTTTTCGTTGGTAGGCTATTAATTATTGCCTCAATTTCAGAGCCTGCTATTGGTCTATTCAGGGATTCAACTTCTTCCTGGTTTAGGGGATTTACCTTTTAAAAAAATGACACACATATATTTAACAATACAGTTTTCTACAGAATGCTAAGAGCACTTTTCATATTTTACAGAAGGGCTTGAAACATTATGGACCTTCTATTAATACTCATACCATAGCACAACCAAATATAACTCCTACATAGATGCATTACAATGTGCTTAGAGTTTAAAGGCTCGATGGAAATAAGGCGAAAAAGACTATATAAGGTATTTTACATAACTAATTGAAAAATACATGCAAAAAAATAGTAAATAAAATTTAATATGGCCTCATGTGCCCCGAGGAAAGTGGTACCTGATTTGGTGGAGTGATTGCTTTGTGCAAATAATCTATTTGGAACTGCTCCCACTATAGGGCATTCATCATCCACCCCTTTTCTATCAGACATGACAATGCCAATTTCCTTTACTTAATAGCAATGTCTTTTAAGATCCACAAAACAACTGCAAAATTTAAGTTTGTGCCCTTCTTTCTAGCTTCTGGGTAGACTTCTTTTACTAATCTAGTCAGTTAATTCAAGGTTGCATCCATCTAAGTGTAGATCTGCCGCTTGCTAGACCCCAGGACAGCTCGAGCATGTCTTCTCTTGGTTGGTGGGCGTCTCCGGCTCTTTCTTAATTTCTTCCAGTGCAATTCATGCCTCCACTGCCATCTTCTTCTGACAAGCTCTCGAGATTCTTGCCCAGACCTCTGGCCCCCTCAGCAAACTGAGATCTACCACTTTTCACATGGCCATGTGCTTTTGGGAATGGGCACATTACATTGTAATTGGTCCAAATCAGTCATGTTAATTCCTCTCTCCCTTCCAGTTATTGGTTTGGGCATGGACTTATTACACAATTCTGCTCAATGACATTTGCAGGGAAGATTTCTAGACAGCTTTTGGGAAAGCTTTCCTTACTCCTGAAAATATAAATGAAGCAAAGAAGTCCCGTTTGTGGCTTTAGATATTATTTGCTTGAATGTGACATATAGAACTTTGCAAATATCCTGGAATCATGGAGGAGAGGTAGTCTGATGACATAACACATGAAGGATGTGAGAGTTAAGTGAATTTCAGAGAAGTGGAGCCAGAGCCCTGGTGTGCCATGTCTGGAACAGCCCTACTTCTGTTGTGCAGTAATAAATTTCCTCTTTTTTTTTTTTTCTTTTTTAGAGCCTCTTTAAGTTAGAGGCCTTTGCTCACAGCTGAAAGCATCCTTATACTCTCCCCAGCCCTAAAAGAGCACCTGGCACACAGTAGATACTCCACAAATGTCTACTGATTTGAGTTGAACTGTGTTTCAAGTTTATTTCTGTTGGGAAAACAAGAAGGATGTCTCCATCTGTTGTATTCCAAGTTTCTAGCACAGTTACTACATTATGAAAGGTGTTTGACAAATATTTGCCTAAAGTCAGAACGGCTTCAGGATCTTAGCAAGCAAAAGGAAAAATTTAGGAGTCCAGATGGAAAGCTGGAAATGAAAAAAATATTAACTCAATGAAAACTTAAGTTCTGGGAGCATTTTTTCTGCTCAAACTGCCACGGAAGAAGCTGCCCCAGGCAGGGTCCGAGAAAGAAACTTGGAAGAAGTCTCTAGCCTCCTCTGGTGGCTCAAAGGGGAAGACAGTGTGTCACTTAGAAGTGTGTGGCAGGGTAGAGATGGGGAAGGAAGATGAAAATGCCCACAAGAGATATTTTTCGCTGAAAGAGGCAGATTTTGATATCTGGAAAACATTCTTGTTAAGAAGGAGAGATGAATTAAAGGAAACTCTAGGCCATTCAGGACTGTACGACGGGTTTGCTTCATGGGCCCATAACTGCATCTCTCTATGTTGTTTGTTCCTATATTATCTGCACATCTAGGATAAGGTAGTTTTTGTCACTCAGAAAATGTCTGACCTCAGTGAATGTGGCAACTGGTAAGATGCAAGGAAGTGGGGTGTTCCTGATGTTTCAGTCCCAGGAAGAGGAGCTACCATTACCTGAATGGTGACTGAGAAAACTGGAACCACATCATACAGCCTTGTGGGGTCACAGTGATTAGTTTGGAGACTCCAAAAAGAAGTAGAGCTTCCCAGAAGAAGCACAATTCACTTCCTTTAAATCACTCCATGATTACACAGTGATTTAACATGCAAACTCCTTTGCCTGTTCGTGTGTCTCAAGTCAATGCCCACCAGAGAGCCAAAGCCTTCACTGCAGAGGAAGTTCTGAACGACTACAGGCCAGGATGGTTTGACTCATCTCTGCCCTCGGCCACCCCAGTGCTTGCACAGTAGGTCTGTGAACCCTCAACCAATGAGGGATGAGAATACATGGATATTCTGGGCTAATTGGCATACCCCATAGACTCATCAAGTTTCTCTACTTCTTTTTTTAAAATTAATTTATTTTTTATTTCAATATGTTTTTAGGGGAGCAGGTGGTGTTTGGTTACATGAATAAGTTATTTAGTGGTGATTTCTGAGATTTTGGTGCACCCATCACCCAAGCAGTGTACACTGTACCCAATGTGTAGTCTTTTATCTCTCACTGCCCTTCCGCCCTTTCCCCCGAGTCCCTAAAGTCCATTGTATCATTCTTATGCCTTTGCATATCCATAGCTTACCTTCCACTTATGAGTAACAAGATATGATGTTTAGTTTTCCATTCCTGAGTTACTTCACTTAGAATAATAGTCTCCATTTACGTCTAGGTTGCTGCGAATGACATTACTTCATTCCTTTTTATGACTGGGTAGTATTCCATGGTGTGTGTGTGTGTGTGTGTGTATATATATATATATATATATATGTATACCACATTTTCTTTATCCACTCATTGACTGATGGGCATTTGGGCTGGATCCATATCTTTCCAATTGCAAATTGTGACACTCTAAACATGTGTACAGCCAATCAATCTTCGACAAAGCAAACTAATACGTAAAGTTGGGAAAGGATATGCTTTTCAAAAACTGGTGCTGGGATAATTGGCAAGCCATATGTAGAAGAATAAAGCTGGATCTTCATCTCTCACCTTATATACAAATCAACTCAAGATGGATCAGACTTAAATCTAAGACCTGAAACCAGACAAATTCTAGAAGATAACATTGGAAAAATTGTCATTCTAGACATTGGCTTAAACAAAGATTTCATGACCAAGAAACCGAGAGCAAATGCAACAAAAACAAAGATAAATAGAGGGGACTTAAACTAAAAAGCTTCTGCACAGTAAAGAAATAATCAGCAGAGTTGACAGCCCACAGAGTGGGAGACAATCTTCACAATTTATACACCTGACAAAGGACTAATATCTAGAATCTATAAAGAACTGAAACAAATCAGCAAGAAAAAAAATTCCATCAGAAAGTGGGCTGAGGACATGAGTAAACAGTTTTCCAAAGAAGGCATCCAAATAGCCAACGAGCTTATGGAAAAATGCTCAACATCACTAATTATCAGGGAAATGCAAATCAAAACCACAATGCGATACCACCTGACTTCTGCAAGAATGGCCAAAATCAAAATCAAAATAATAGACATTGGTCTGGATGTGGTGAAAAGGGAACATTTTTACACTGTTGGTGGGAATGTAATCTAGTACAACCACTATGGAAAACAGTGTGGAGATTCCTTAAAGAACTAAAAGTAGAACTACTATTTGATCCAGCAACCCACTCCTGGGCATCTACCCAGAGAAAAAGAAGTTTCTCTACTCCTGTATAAAATTAATCAAGCTATACCCACCACCTGAGATACCAAATACCACCTTCTCTACTGTACCTCTGCAGCCATTACAGGGAAAAGCATCCTGCCCAGCTCCACACTTGTTAACTCCTAGGTTCAACTGCATATATGGCCCTCATTACTTACCAGTTTCATTATAAATAATTCCATTTCATTTCCTGTAGTACAACAGCTTTTTGAGGGCAAGGACATCACATTTTGTACAACATTAAATCCCATGAACTTTCCAACACAGTGGAGGTGCTAAACCTTTCATATGAAAGGTGCTAAACACATTTTGAATAATTGTTCACACATTTAATTAATCTTTCACTTTTTTTTCTGGAACTTTGTTTTCCAAAATAAGGATTATCAAGAGTTTTCTATATGAGGAACTCATGGTTTTAAATTCTGCAGTGCCTTCTTTGGAGGGGTAATGGCATAACAATATCTGGAGAAACTTACATATCTATAGTTTTTTATTTAGTTAAAAAAATGTGCCCCTTTTGTGACAAGAGTAATCTCTTTGAATTTTTTCTCTCTCCTTTTTGTTCAGTGACTTCTCCTGCTGCTCTAAGCTCTGTAGCAAGTGTTATGGATCCTCTGTATCCAGATGATTTATAGCTCAACTCTGAATATTCCCATGGGTCTTCCCCATTTTTACTGGCTAGAATTTCTTTTTAACATTCTACTATAGGTCTGTTAATGCATTGAGTTCTATTAAATTATTTTCCTGCTCAAGGGAAAATGATCATCTTCATGTTCAGAATTTGTCTTGTATAATCTTCCTGCTCCAAATTAGTGTTCTAACACTCAGCTTTTCTATTTTAATAATAGACATGCTGATTTCCCTACATGATCTAGCTATTAAAAATGCATGTAGTAAGCTCTCAGGAAGTTAGGTTCACTTCTATTTTTAGCATGATCTAAAGGTATTGGTGCTGACCAACTTTTGGGTCACAAATGGCTTTTTATTTTGAGAAGCAGCAACACAATGAGTGTTAATGATGGAAACATTCGGTATTAATAGTCTGTCTAATTGGTTTTCCCTTTCTCTACACTTAGACTACAGCTCTTCCCTGATGATAAAGATATTTTTAAAACTATCTCTTCACTCAACTCCCAGTCCCAAGTTTGGTTTCTGGATACTCTATTAGCCATTTCCTGCATGACAGTGCATCCTACACCAACATTAAATCTCCCATGATGCAATTTGTGCCCACTTTTATATGCATCAGCAGCTCAGAACTGCAGGTTCTTTTATAACTCCTGCTCAGTGCCTCTTCTCCACATACTTTCCAGAGATTCTCTGCAAATCACACTTTTATGACTGACATAAAGTCAAATCAAGCTTATCCTAGGTTATTGTCAATTCCAAGGGAAGGAGAAGGAAGCCCCATTTTGGCATTAGGTCTAAGCTATAGTTTACGAAAAGCTCTGTGTTTGAGGACTGTGGGGCACTCGCCTGCTCTCTCAAGAAAATGAGGAAAGAAGCATCTACCCTTTTCCCACCCCCTTGTCATTCATCCCACGGGAGGTGGAGTCACATTACTAATGGATACCCTAAAAGTATGGTGGGTTCCATCTTGTCCCTCTGCCTCGCTGCCTCAGATATCACCTTAAGGTTGTGCAACTCCTGCATCCAGAAGAGGTAGCTCATCCCTGAAGACTTCCTGAAAATGTAGGCATTGGGAGTCCTTGGAAGAACAGAAGTTGGTCTAGGATTTCTATCAAAGAGGTCTCAAAACACATTTCTCCAAATTGTCCCAGAGGGAATGCAGAAGTAGCACGGTGGATAGAAGATATTCCAGATCATCACTTCTCAGTATGCTCAGTAAAGAGATTTCCTTTATAGGTAAGACCAGAAGAGCACAGAGCACAGTGTTCATAAACTACCAGAAGATGGCTAGAACTTGACATGCAGGCTTGACATTTTGGTACCATATCATTTTTATGGCCACCTTCTACATACCACCCTTCCCAAAGAAGACAAAGTCCAGACAGAGTTCAAAGATAAGTGGGAATGAGCAGTGCTCTTAGAGATGATTATGCTTAGACCTCAGAGTCCCAGAGAAGGCAGAGTTATGTATTCTTACTTACAAAGCACATCTAGGTTAACCTCAGGGGAGAAGAAGAGACTGAAATGCCACCACAAATTGCTATCTACTTCCTTACAGAGTGCCTTGACCTTGGGGACAGTAGAAACCTGCCTGATAGAACAAGGCCTGGGTACGAGACTAAAGACAGTTGTCTCTGTGGTGTGAGATTTCCTCTTACCTGGAAGCACATGCACATAAACAGGACACTTGATGAGGCTCTCTAGAGTAAAAGGAGCAAATGGAAAGAACTCTGCTTGGATCACAGGTAGGTGGGCAGTGGAAATCTGATGAGGGTTCAGACTGGTGAAATCCCCCAGGAACTCAGTCTCCTCTCCAGGATGAGAGAAGCCTAGCATCCTGGGTGTGGGTTGGGGCCCTGGAGACCTGGGCTGGTCTCAGGTGTGGGGCAGGACTGGACTCCAAGCTGCAGACTGTGGAAGATTACCTGAGAGACAGTTTCCAGGAATAAGTGATAAGCCAGCAGACAGTACAACTGAGGTGTCAATACAAAGGGGCTGCACAGACCCGGAATCTAATTTTGTGTCCTGTTTTCACTGTAGGATCTGCAAACATCATAAAATGAACCTGAGACTAACTTAGGCCACAAAAGGGTGTGTGTGTGTGTGTGTGTGTGTGTGAGTGTGTGTGTGTGTGAGAGAGAGAGGGAGGGAGAGAGAGAGAGAGAGAGGGACAGAGAGAGAGACAGAGAGAACAAGGGGGGGTTGAAGACAGTGAGAAAGACAGAGAGGAGAGAGGTTGGAAGAAAACCAAAGAGAGGAGAAGCAAAGATAATTCCCAAAGAACTGAAGAACCAGGTTTGGGAAAGACAGGAGCCAGGAGATGGTTGAACTCTCAGAAGCATCTTTTTAGGCTCTGCCTTTGGAATGATGCAGCTGCCTCTGCATTTCATCCTTGTGTGACTAGCCTGGGATTCCCAGGAGAGTGTGAAAGGCCCAACCTGGGGCACATGACAAGTGGAGGGATAAGCTGCCTGACTGATATACTCACCAGGACCACAGGCAAAGTGAGGCCTGAGCGGAGGGGCCCTGTGCAGGACAAAACAAGAGACCCTCGCTACAGGGCATCAGAATGACGGTCAGGGATGTCAGAGGCTTGACTGAAAGGTAGAGAGTACAACAAGGAGAGATGCCCAAAGGCAAGGGTCACTCTCCAGCACTCCCACAGCCCCACTGAGATGAGAGGATGGAGCCATGAATGGAGTTGCTCAGACAGATGGAGCAGCCATAAAGTCAAACAGATGGCCTGGAAGGGGAGGCAGCCCCTGTCCTCCTTAGTTGATTCTCAAAGCATATGGTGTTGATATAGAAAATCTGCACCCCAGATTCTTGGCAGAGAGCAGTTATAACTTCAAACCTTCTTCTGTTCATTTCTTATCAAAAGATCAGTTGTAACTAAAAAATATCAAGGAAGAAGCTGAAGACCATGCAATGCATCTGTTTGATACTTTGAATGTTACACCCCTATTATGTGAGACCAACTGGGTGAGCTGCATACCTGAAATCTTTTTCTTTTTTTTTTTCTTTGCACTTCATTTTTTGTATACTTTGCAGATGGCATTAATTACACTGATGCAATTGTATTATGCCATGAACCTGTATATAACCTATTATAAAACACATTTTACTAGTGTGGGGATGGTGGCAAGGGCTTTGCTCTCTAGGTCGGGCTGTGTATCCTTTAAGGTGACCTCAGGAACTTTTCTTTCAATTCTTGGTATCAGTAAAAATTGTGATACACGTATGCAAATAGTTTATTTTGTCTTAGTTACATTTCATCCTCTTATATAGCTTTTGGTAAAACCGCTTTCATTCTTCTTGGAATGTTTCAAGATATAAATAAATAAGAATATAGACAAAATTATTTTTTCAACCGTTTTTAGATCAGATAGTTGCTACTGTGTTAACTATTTTGAAGAGTACAAAGACATTGAAAACTTTCCAGTCAATTATGAAACTGGAAAACCATGACACAAAAAAGCCTACAGTGATAATACAAACACACACATGCACACACACACACACACACACACTATGGAACAATCTCAAGTGTGGACAAAGATGCAAAAATCCTGAACAAAATCCCAGCAAATTGGATTTGGCATTATATGTATTTTTTAAAAACAGTAAACACAACCTCATAGGTTTTATCAGGATGAAGACATACTCTAGCGTTAGGAAATACATTCATAATAATCATATGATGACATAAGAAATTTCCATGGTTGTATCTCAATATATGTTAAAATGTTAATTCTTAAAATTTCACACCCACTCCTGACTCTTTAGAAATCTAGGTATAAGGAAATACATTCTCAAGAAGATAATATTTATGTCAAACTGACAACCACGTAATCCTTACTAAGCAAACACTGGGGCATTCCCATTAAAATAAGAATGAAATAAAGAGGCCTATTATCATCAACACTATTTAGCTTGGTTTTACAAGCTCTGGCTAATGGAATACAAACATGGACCAAAGATTTGAAACTTAAGAATATGAAAAAAGTAGAAGAAACTATCATGATTGATAGTTGTTAGAACTGTAAATGGATAAACATCAGGAGAAAGTCGGTTTAGTAAAATGGCTGAATATAGACACGTGCAAAAAATTCATAACTACTCTACATATTGGCAATAATCCATTATAAGGTATAACTGGAAAAGATACTGTTTATAAAAGGAAGAGAAAACATAAAATACCTAGAATAAACTTAGCAAGAAAATTGTGGCAACCACATGAATAAAATCACAACATTTTACTAAAAGATTTATAAGAAATGTTGAATACATAGAGACACATATACTCTTGAATGGAAAATCTGAATATTTTGAAGATATCTATTCTTCCAAAGTCGATGTATAGATTTAACAACATACAACATCTTAAAGGAATTTTAGGGGATTCGGAAAAAAAATCAGTCTAGATCCTAACCTCATGAACTTTACTAAAATTAATTTCAAACAAAGAGTTATTATAAAATTATTAAGGCAGTTAAATACTAGATAAAATTGAAGTTTATATTTGTCAAACCTTTCAATCAGTGGAGAATTTCTAAGCTTAAAAGCAATGGAAGAAATTACAAATAACAATAATAATAATTCATTGACTGAATGCTTCCAAAGATACTGTGGAAAATTATACTAAATAACAAAGAAACTTTTTTAAGTCAAAAAATCACAGTCAGAAAAAAAAACTGGAAAATATTCACAACAAATATGAAAAAGTTTGATAGACTTGATAGTCTTACCACACAAAACACAAATCATAAAGGAAAAAAAAAAGACCTCAGTAAGTAAATGGACAAAGAAAATAAATTGCAAACCACCAAGGAGGAACTACAAACGCTTAATGAAGAAATGCTCAAGTTTACTAATACTCAGTAAAATACAACTCAAAGTGACAATATCTGTTTTACAGAAACATTTTAAGAGAAAATTATGTATTAGTTAATTTAGATCACATCTTTTTTCTTTAAGAACTCAAAGTAGTTAAAAAATCAATTGTAAAAATTGTTTTTAAGGTGAGAAAACCAGATTGAAGCCAAAATAAAGTGAAACAGTAAGCCTTCCATGGTACTGCAAAGTGAGTTTTTAAACTCCCTACTGGCCAGTGGCAAAATAAACACACACAGCTGTAAGACTCCAAATGACTATGGATACCAGTTGTTCACTTTTCCTTGGCAATGAAATCTGAGCAATTTCTCTACCATGCTTTTTTTTTTTTTTTAAACAGGGTCCTTTGGTGACAGAGAGGACCATGTCTTCAACGAGATCTGTACAAAGACGGTTGTGCATGGTGCTTTCTCACAGCATCCCTTCATGTGACCTCAATTCAGTTACTTTTTAAAACAGGGAGGAGCATATGAAGATGAAACAACACAGAATGCTGGTTATAAAATGTCAGGAAATGTCCTTTCTGACATACCCTGACAATGGTTTAAACTGGTGCTGCTATTTGAGGGGTTAAGGAAAAAATTTGCAACACATGTCAAGAGCTCTAACACCATTCCTACTGTTTGGTGCAAATATTTCCCTTTCAGAGTCTATCCTGAAGTGAAACCCTAAAAGGAAACGTTGCCTGCAAAGCTGTTCAATGCAGTGTTATTTATAACAACACAAACTGGAAACATCCTAAATATCTAACAATAGAAGACTGGCTTAGCATATTATGGTGGATCTGTTTGATAAAACATAAAGTAGCCATTTCAATGATACCAATGGACAGTTTCTAATAACATAAAGCATTAAATTATATTAAGAGAAAAACCTAGAGTGTAAAAATGGATGTGTAGTATGATCTCAACTACATATACTACATCTAACAGAAACACATGAAGGAAGTTTTCAAAATGTTAAAGATTCTTCTCTATATCATTCATAAAAAATAGGTATTTCTTTTTAACTAGAAAGAATACATTTTGAAGTTCATTGTAGGCAGATGGCTTACTAAACAGATATAATCACATTGCTTAGTGTGAACTTTGATCCCCATGCAGAGGAAGCTAAGATAAATGTGTTTTTCCTATGTCTTTTATTTTTATAATTTCTGGTTTGCCACCTTCTGACAGATATTTAGTCTTCTGGCTTCGAGGTACTGATGCAAGATGTTTAAAAAGAAATAGTTTACTTTAAAAATGTATATTGCATTTTATATTTTCAGTCACAGGTTGCTGTTGCATAAGGTATTATAAGAAAATTTTATCAGGCAAGGGATACAATTGTATTTTAAAAACCACAAATGTTCCTATTTGCTGAAGCTACATGTACTGAAGATTCAGATCAGTATTTTGTTCTTACTTGAAATCTTGTTTTTATGTGATATGTAATAATTTTGGGGAACCAAAACATTCACAGATTTTTTTCCAGCAAAGTTAAAAATGTGATATTAAATGAGCCTATCAACAACATCAAAACCGACCACTCACATAACAAAGGCAGTAAAAAATTACACGGTTTGTTTTCCCTTTTAAGATTCTTTTAGATCTAATACTTGTGAGACAAAGGAAGATAGGAAAATAGCTTTCTCTGTTGTTCCTTTGATTATTCATAAATACATTGTTCTTAGAATTTAGATGTGTTTGATCTTAAAATCACTTTAACAATAGAAAAAATATTAGCAGTTAATATAGCATGTTGATGTTCTCACATGATATTTAAAAGAGGAAAGGTTAGGGAAAGGTTGACCTTAACCTTCTGACCATCTCAATCCAGTTCAGGCCAAAATATAAACTGGATTTCTGCTACAAGGGATCCGGAGAAGGAGGAAAAAGATGGGGCCTTTCCTTGGTACTTGAATTGTAGACTCCTAGTGGCCAGGAACCATCTCTTCCTGATTTGCTCTGAGTAGGACCTAACACAACACCCCACAAAGAGGAGCCCTTAATAAATGGCTTTGGGGATGATGATGGCGGAAGTGATGTGCAATATGCAAAACTAAAACAGAGACTCTTAAGCTAAGGGTTTCACTCCAAGTAGAAACAGCTATTAACATAAGTTTAATGCACACACTGTTTATTCTTTTTTCTTGTGTTGTTTTTGCAAAACCACATTTTGCAGGTCTAAAATGTGGTTGGTTTGCTACATTCATGCTTCAAGGAAGACTCCTGCTTGGTGGGAGGAGCCCTTAAAGCTCACATCTCCTCTCACGTCCAGGGCCTGAGCTCCGCGGTTTCCATGAAGAAAGAGAATGGAATCTGGATCTGGAGATCTGGAATCTTTCTCCTCCAGTCCTTTCTCAGATTTCTGTTCCACACTCTCCTCACCTGTCCTGAAGTCTAGTATTAGCTTTATTCTCCCTCCGCATTGTGCAGCAGTGAGGGCTTATTATGAAATACCCAAAATATATTGTGTGGAATGAGAGTATAGTCTCATATTGATGCTGCAGCACTCCTCATGCTATGCTGTTCTTTTCCACCCTTGTCCCCCGCTACATTGTTATCATTATGTATTTTATTCTTTTTTTAAAAAATCATTTCTATAAGTTGCGATTGACAAAACTCATAGGCATCCAGGGTACATCTACCTTTCTGAATAATTCGAAGGATATCATGTAAAATTGTTTAAATGTTGTTTATATCTCCTCAAATGTGTTTTAAAAACACTCAGTAAAAAACAAATAAGTCTTTTAGGAATAAAATGCAAGTTTCTTGGAGAGGCAAAGTTATAAAACTGTGGTGTTGAATTATAAAATCTTATTATATGTTTAAAAAACTCCATCTGTATTTCTCTCAGGGTTCTTATAAACAAAAGAGTATGAGACAATTCAATTGGAAAAGTAATCTATTAAATGATATTAAGCTGCTGAAAGGATATTGGGTCCTTCAGGAAGTCCTCTGTGAGGACCATAGGGTCAGGCTTAAAGCCTACATGGTGGGTGTGAATGTCCAAATCACATTATGGGCTGCTCAAGTGAAGATTCCCTGGCCATCAGCACTGGGCACTACTACCATGACTCCACCACCCTGGAAGGCCAGACCCTTCAGCACTGCTGCCCTCAAAGAGCCAGATACCTTCACCGCCACTTCTACCAGTAAATAGCTGCAGTACAGTGTGTGTTTTGCCACATTATTTTTTTCTGAAGTAAAGTCTTCACAAGGGTGTCCTAGGATTGGCTGAACCTAGGACACATATCTACATATTTGCTGCAAGGAAAATGAGGAAAGAATTCCTAGCTTCCCCTCTAGAAGGTGGGACACAAAATGAAGGAAATCTCACACACACATGGGACAACAGAACAAGACAAACATACTCTCGATAGGGGTGAACAATTCATCAGCTCCAGGAGGGAGAGAAGTCCAATGAAGGGGACAATTGACTTCCGACTGGGTAAAGATTATCACACATTATAGACACATAAACTAATTTTATCTTCCAGTGTAAAGCAGGTCATTTTAATAGACCAGGTAGGGTGTTTATGGAGTTAAACCAAAGTATGAAGAAAGCACTCACCATCTCAGGAGGGAGGGCAACATGGCGGATAAATGAGATGAGATAACACTCCACGTTTCTCCATAACATGCAATTTTGAATGCCTGCTTCATGGTCAGAAAAACCAATGCAATTCAAAAGAGGTATTGCTTTGTTCTCTGTACTGCTGTAAGAACTCATGTGGGTTTAATTAAAAGCAACTCCAATGAGTTGGCTGGCTGCCATGGTAAGAAATGAAATATTACTTTTGATACTTTCATCTTCAAATTGAGCCAGGCCTATGACATGGTCACAATAAAAAGCCTTTCTTATTTCACAGATGTTTTTGCCAAGTCACCAGGGTAGACAGCCATAAAGTAATAAAAATTAAACATAGGAAAATTACATAGTTTTTTTTTCCAGACACAACCAAACCCTGATATCAAAGTTCATGTAAATATCTGTCTTAGTCCATTTGTGCTGCCACAAATCAAAGTACCACAAACTGGGTAATTTATAAAGAACAGAAATTTATTTCTTACCGTTCTGGACTCTGGAAAATCCAACATCAAGGTGCCAGCAGGTTCATTGTCTGTTGAGGATTCGGTCTCTGCTTCCAAGATGGTGCCTTGTAAGCTGCATCCTCTGGAGGGAGGAACATTGTCTGTTGCATGGCAGAAGATGGAAAGGCGAAAGAAAAGCTACTTTCATCAAGCTCTTTTACAAGATCACCTAATCCTGTTCACAAGGGCTCTACCTTCATGATGTAATCACCTCCTAAAGGCCCCACCCCTTAATATTGTTACAGTGGCAATCAAATTTCAACATGAACTTTGGAGGGGACACAAACACTGAAACCATAGTACCATCTATCAGACTCTTCCTCATCCCCTCCTTTCCATACTCTAAAAATTACATCAAATAAAAAAAAATACTACCCAGTTACTATTAGATAAAAATGGCAGCAGGTTTAATAAACGTTTTAGGGGTCACTAAGCTACTATACCCAGGGATAAAGAAACATCAGGAACAATGGAATCATTTCAGCTAAACACTCCTTCCTGGTTTTGTATACTAACAGGTAAAAAATGAGCCAAAATTTGCATCATTCTCTGTAAAGAAAATATCGTATCTTTGTTTTGCACTTGACATTAATATCGTCATGATTACTTGATCCATTTTTGCAATTCTCTTGATGTACATTTACTTCAAAATATCCATTTTAGAAAGAAAGTTTCAAATGAATGAAGGCAGTAGCATAAAGTTTACGGGGCAGGTTCCTATACCTCTCTGTATACTCTATAATTCTACATGTGACAGGGTTTCAATTCATATAAGCAGATAGGGATAATAATGTTTGATTCTCTATCCCCAAAATTAAAGCACAAAGACGAGAAGGTCTGGTTTTATTCCACTTAGATACAACACACTTAGATGTAACTCTTACCCAGAATACAATCTGGGGGGACAGAAGGACAGCATTTTATCTTTATCTGACATAGCTATCTCTGAATCAAACAGGGTTCCTTGCTGGAATAAAGGTGACAAATTCAGACTTTGAGAAATTATTAGAAATTAATATGGGGAAATGATTTTAGTCATTTGATTTTGGTAACAAAGGTAACCCAGTGATTCATTGTTTATCATAAGTCAAAATATTTGTGATCCTTTACAGACCTTTGGAAATGATTTAGTTCAAGCATACTTCATTTCTTAAATTGCACCTGGCATTATTGCATTTTTCAGATATTGCTTTTTTTTTTTTTTTTTTTTTTTTACAAATTGAAGGTTTGTGGCAACCTTGCATCGAGTGTCTATGGGGACCATTTTTTCCAACAGTATGTGCTCATTTTGTCTCTGAGTTGCATTTTGGCAATTCTCACAATATTTCAAGCTTTTTCATGATTATTACACTTGTCATAGTGATCTGTGATCAGTTATCTTTGATGTTACTATTGTAATTGTTTTGGGGCACTACAAACCGTGCCCATGTAAGATGTCAAACTTAATCAATAAATGTTGTGTTTGCTCCACCAACCAGCCATCTCCAAGTCTCTCTCTCTCTCCTCGGGCCTCCCTGTTTCCAGGGACATGACAATATTGAAATTAGGTCAATTAATTTCCTACAGTGGCCTCTAAATGTTCAAGTGAAAGAAAGAGTTGCACACCTTTCACTTGAACTCAAAAGCTAGAAATTATTAAGCTACATGAGGAAGGCATGTTAAAAGCTGAGATATACGCTAAAAGCTAGGCCTCTTGCACCACACAGTTAGCCAAGTTGTGAATGCAAAGGAAAAGTAATTGAAGGAAATTAAAAGTACTACTCCAGGGAACACACAAATGATAAGAAAGCAAAGCAGCCTTATTGCTGGTATGGAGAAAGATTCAGTGGTCTAGAGAAAAAATCAAACCAGCCACAACATTGCCTTAAGACAAAGCCCAGTCTGGAACAAAGCCCTAACTCTCTTCAATTCTATGAAGGCTGACAGAGGTGAGGAAGCTGCAGGAGAAAAGTTTGAAGCTAGCAGAGCTTGTTGATTCAAGAGGTTTAAGAAGCTGATTCCATAATTCAAAAGTGCAAGATGACGCTGCACTTACACAAAAGTGCAAGTAAAAGTGTTGATGTAGAAGCTGCAGCAAGTTATCCAGAAGATCTAGCTAAGATCATGATCATCGGTGAAGGTAGCTACACTAAACAACATATTTTCAGTGTAGACGAAACGGCCTTCTCTTGGAAGAAGACGCCATCTAGGACTTGCCCAGTTAGAAAGGTGAAGTCAATGATTGGCTCAAAGGACAAGTTGATTCTCTCATTAGAGGCTAATGTAGCTAGTGACTTTAAGCTGAAGTCAACGTTCATTAACTACTCAAAAATCATAGGGCCCTTAAGAATTATGCTAAATCTACTCTTCCTATGCTCTATGAAGGAAATAAGAAAGCCTGAGCGACAGGATATCTGTTTACAGCATGGTTTACTGAATGTTTCAAGTGCACTGTTGAAGCCTACTGCTCATTAAAAAATTTTTCTTTCAAAATATTACTGCTCATTGACAATGCGCCTAGTTACCCAAAAGCTGTGATGGAGATACACAATGAGATTAATATTGTTTTCTTGCCTGCACACAAAATCCATTCTGCAGCCCATAGATCAGAGTCACTTCAGTTTTCAAGTCTTGGTATTTAAGAAATGTATTTTGTAAGGCTATAGCTGCCGTAGATAGTTATTCCTCTGAGAGTTCTGGGCAAAGTAAATTGAAAATCTTGTGGAAAGAATTTTTCACTTTAGATGCTATTAAGTAATATTTGTGATTCATGGGAGGAAGTCAAAATATCAACATGAACAGGAGTTTGGAAGAAATTGATGCCAACTCTCATGGATGATTTTGATGGATTCAAGACTTCGATGGAGGAAGTAACTGCAGATGTGGTGGAAATAGTAAGAGAACTAGAATTAGAAGTGGAGCCTGAAGATGTGACTGAATTGCTACAATGTCATGATAAAACTTGAATGGATGAGGAATTGCTTCTTATGGATGAGCAAAAAAAAAAAAAAAAAAAAAAAAAAAGGATTTCTTCAGATGGAATCCACTCCTAGTGACGATGCTGTGAACATTGCTGAAATGACAACGAAGGATTTACGATAGGACATAAGCTTAGTTGATAAACCAGGGTTTGAAAGGATTGGCCTCAGTTTTGAAAGAAGTTCTATTGTGGGTAAAATGCTACCAAACATCATCGCATGCTACAGAGAAATCCTTTGTGAAAGGAAGAGTCCATTGATGCAGCAAACTTTATTGTTATTTTATTTTAAGAAATTGTCACAGCTACCCCAGCTTTCAGCAATCACCATCCTGACTGGTCAGCAGCCATCAACACTGAGGCAAGACCCTCCACCAGCAAAAAGATTACAACTTCCTAAAGGCTCAGATGATTGTTAGCATTTTTTAGCAATAAAATATATTTTAATTCATTTTGGGAGGCCGAAGAGGCCGGATCACGAGGTCAGGAGATCGAGACCATCCTAGCTAACACGGTGAAACCTTGTTTCTACTAAACAAAACACAAAAAATCAGCTGGGCATGGTGGCGGGCCACTGTAGTCCCAGCTACTCAGGAGGCTGAGGCAGGAGAATGGCATGAACCCGGAAGGCAGAGCTTGCAGTGAGCTGCGATCACGCCACTGCACTCCAGCCTGGGCAACAGAGTGAGGCTCTGTCTCAAAAAAAAAAAAAAAAATATATATATATATATATATATGTATAAATATATTTATGTATATATATATATTTTTAAATTAAAGTACTTTTTATAGACATAATGCTATTGCATCCTTAATAGCCTAGAATATAGTATAAACATAACTTTTATATGCACTGGGAGACCAAAAAATGCACATGACTCTTTTAGTGGTCTGGAATCAAACATTCAGTATCTCTAAAGATATGCATACTTTCATTCTAAAGCATTCAAAATTTGAATAAATGCAAAAGATCATGGTAAAGTATTGTAAAAGGCTATTATAGTAGAGTTTTATAAAATCTATATGTATTTAGTATTCAGAAGGAATCATGAACTATTCTTATTTATACTGTAAACTGTGATTAGATTTGCTTTGCAATACTAACTTCAAATTCTAACTTCTAGTCACATTCTTATTATAAGGCAAATTATCTCACAATTTATTCTGTTCCAAATTTAATTTTGTAATAATGAAAAGATAGAATATTTAGCACTTGGCATATTCTCCTTCAGGTCTTAAGAGATTCCTAGTCTATGTCTCTATTCTAATAAGCAGTTATAAGTATGTCTTTGCCAACATTTATTTCTTTTCACTCTAAGCTCCATAGAAATGAGAATTTAATCAGGTGTGATAGTTGGAGCAAATAAACCTGACTTTGTTCTGGGTAGGCTTTGGGGATTAAGTCAGGATTGGATAGGAGACAGTTAGCTTGGAGTTGTCCTGGCAGTAGAACACCCAAGTGTTGCAACAAGTTTGTTCCAGGGTTGATGGGGGAATTTGGTGCACTCCAGGGTAGATCAAAGATCTGAAATGAATTTCCTTTGTAACAGAGCATAATTCTCACATAGACCCAGACCCCACCTGAGTTATTCATTGTCATTTATTTCAATTAAGGTAGCTCAGGTGTAGATACAGTTTTAGGACTCTCCTTGGGTGCCTCTCCTCTCACCATAGCCAATTTTCTGCCTGCACCTGCACCTCTGGCATTTATCTAGACATAACGCCCAGCCCAAAGTAGATTTATCAAATACATAAATGCAAATGAGGGAAGAAATAAAATATGCCATAATAATATCTCTGTGTTAGAAAAGTTTTAACCACACCTTCAAAAAGTTCCCTCTAAAATAAAGAAATGGACATTACATAGTCCCTATAAAGTACATCATTGTCAAATAAAGGATAGAAGAAAAAGAAATTACTGAATAATTCAAATTAGTCATAAACATTAATGCTGTTTCAAGGAAAAATATTTTCTGTTTGCCATAATTTTTCAGGTTGGCCATAAACCTTGATCAAAATTATTAGTCCAACTGGTGAAGCCTTAACTTCATTCAACCCAGAACAATTATGATAATAATAATTGTAGTCAGTTACATTTCTCTGTGTTTTTGCATATAATATAATCTATAATATTCACAAAACCCATGGATAATAGGCATTGATATACAGTAGAGGTGAGAAAACTGAAACATTTAAATAGTTTGTTTAAGGTCACATGTCTAGTTAACAGCAGAACCAAAATTCAAACCTAGGATATTGAGCTTATGAACAAAGAACTGCAGCTCCAGTTATATTATAAAGTTAATTTTATTTAAAACTTACTTCATTATTTGAAACCAATGAGAAGAAAGAGACAATATATTAGAATCTCTGGGACACATCTAAAGCAGTGTTAAGAGGGAAATGTATAGTACTAAATGCCCACATCAGAAAGCGGGAAATATCTCAAATCGACACCCTAGCATCAAAATTAAAAGAACTAGAGAAGCAAGAGCAAATAAATCCAACAGCTTGCAGAAGACGAGAAATAACTGAGATCAGAGCAGAACAGAAGGAGATAGATACACGAAAAACCCTTCAAAAATCAATGAATCCAGGAACTGTTTTTTTAAATTAACAACATAAATAGACTGCCAGCTAGACTAATAAAGAAGAAAAGAGAGAAGAATCAAATAGACATAATAAAAAATGATAAAGGGGATGTCACCACTGATCCCACAGAAAAACAAACTACCATCAGAGAATACTATAAACACCTCTATTCAAATAAACTAGATAATCTAGAAGAAATGGATAAATTCCTGGACATATACACCCTCCCAAGACTAAACCAGGAAGAAATCAAATCCCTGAATACACCAATAACAAGTTCTGAAATTGAGGCAGTAATTAATAGCCTACCAACCAAAACAAAAACAAACAAACAAAAAAACACAAAGCCCAGCACCAGACAGATTCACAGTAACATTCTGTCAGAGGCACAAAGAGAACATGCTGCCATTCTTTCTGAAACTATTCCAAACAATTGAAGAAGAGGGACTCCTACCTAACTCATTTTGTGAGGCCAGCGTCATCCTGATACCAAAACCTGGCAGAGACGCAACAAAAAAAGAAAACTTCAGGCCGATATCCCTGAAGGACATCCATGCAAAAATCCTCAATAAAACACTGGCAAATGAAATCCAGCAGCACATCAAAAAGCTTATCCACCATGATCAAGTCGACTTCATCCCTGAGATGCAAGGCTGGTTCAATAGACACACATCAATAAATATAATCCATCACATAAACAGAACCAATGACAAGAACCACATAATTATCTCAATAGATGCAGAAAAGGCCTTTGATAAAATTCAACATCCCTTCATATTAAAAACTCTCAATAAACTAGGTGTTGATGGAACATATCTCAAAATAATAAGAGCTATTTTCAACAAACCCATAGCTAATAGCAAACTGAATGAGCAAAAGTTGGAAGCATTCCCTTTGAAAATCAGTACAAGACATGGATGCCCTTTCTCACCACTCGTATTTAACATAGTATTGGAAGTTCTGGCCAGGGCAATCAAACAAAAGAAAGAAACAAAGGTATTCAAATAGGAAGAGAGGAAGTCAAATTGTCTCTGTTTGCAGATAACATGATTCTATATTTTAAAAACCCCATTGTCTCAGCCCAAAAACTCCCTAAGCTGATAAGCAACTTCAGCAATGTCTCAGGATACAAAATGAATATGCAAAAATCACGAGCATTCCTATTCACCAACAACAGGCAAGCAGAGAGCCAAATCATGAATGAACTCCCATTCACAATTGCTACAAAGAGAATAAATAAAATACCTAGGAATACAGCTTACAAGGGACATGAAGGACCTCTTCAAGGAGAACTACAAACCACTGCTCAAGGAAACAAGAGAGGACACAAACAAATGGAAAAACATTCCATGCTCATGGATAGGAAGAATCAATATCATGAAAATTGTCATACTGCCCAAACTAATTTACAGATTCAATGCTATTCACATCAAACCACCATTGACATTCTTCAAAGAATTAGAAAAAACTACTTTAAATTTTATATGGAACCAAAAAAGAGCTCATATAGCCAATACAATCTGAGGCAAAAAGAACAAAGCTGGAGGCATCATGCTGCCTGACACTAAACTATACTACAAGACTACAGTAACCAAAGCAGCATGGTACTGGTACCAAAACAGATATACAGACCAATGGAACAGAACAGAGACCTCAGAAATAACACCACATGTCTACAACCATCTGATCTTTGACAAACCTGATGAAAACAAGCAATGGGGAAAGGATTCCCTATTTAATAAATGGTGCCAGGAAAACTGGATAGCCATATGAAGAAAATTGAAACTGGACCCCTTCCCTACACCTTATACAAAAATTAACCAAAGATGGATAAAAGGCTTAAATGTAAAACCCAAAACCATAAAAACCCTAGAAGAAAACCTAGGCAATATCATTCAGGACATAAGTATGGGCAAACATTTCACAATGCAAACACCAAAAGCAATTGCAACAAAAGCCAAAATTGACAAATGGGATCTAATTAAACTAAAGAACTTCTGCACAGCAAAAGAAACTACCATCAGAGTGAACAGGCAACCTACAGATTGGGTGAAAAGTTTTGCAATCAACTCATCTGACAAAGGTGTAATATCCAGCATCTACAAGGAACTCAAACAAATTTACAAGAAAAAGAAAAAAAAAAAGAAAAAACAACCCCATCAAAAAGTGGACAAAGGATATGAACAGACACTCCTCAAAAGAAGACATTTATGCAGCCAACAAACATATAAAAAAAGCTCAACATCACTGATCATTAGAGAAATGCAAATCAAAAACCACAATGAAATACCACCTCATGCCAGTCAGAATGTCAATTATTAAAAAGTCAAGAAACAATAGATGCTGGCAAGGGTTTGGAGAAATAGGAATGCTTTACACTGTTTTTGGGAATGTAAATTAGTTCAATCATTGTGAAAGACAGTGTGGCGATTCCTCAAGGATCTAGAACCAGAAATATCATTTGACTTTGGGTATATACCCAAAGGAATATAAATTATTCTACTACAAAGACACATGCACACATATGTTTATTGCAGCACTACTTACAATAGCAAAAACTTGGAACCAACTCAAGTGCCCATCGATGATAGAATGGATAAAGAAAATGTGGCACATATGCACCAATGAATACTACGCAGCCATAAAAAAGAATGAGATCATGTCATTTGCAGGGACATGGATGAAGCTGGAAACCATCACCCTCAGCAAACTATCACAGGAACAGAAAACCAAACATCACATGTTATCACTCATAAGTGGGTGTAAACAATGAGAACACATGGACACAGGGAGGGGAACATCACATACTGCGGGCTTATCGGGGGGGAGTGGGTAAAGGGAGGGAGAGCATTAGGACAAATACCTAATACATGCAGGGCTTAAAACCTAGATGACCGGGTTGATGGCTGCAGCAAACCACCATGGCACGTGTATACCTATGTAACAAACCTGCACCTTCTGAACATGTATCCTGGAACCTAAAATAAAACAATAAAAACAACAATAAAACTTACTTTAACCTTTAAAAAACTATAAATTATTATTAATAATTTTCATTTCTATAGTATCTTAATATATAATATTACATTGATCTTCACCACAGCCTATGAGATTTGTAGGGCAGATACATGGACCTTCTTATGGACAAGAGAAACTGAGGCTGGTAGTTTTGACTTGCTAGTCACAAAGCTGTGTGAACCCAGAATCCAGTGGTCTCTTCAAGATACACACTGCCCCCTCAAAGCTTATCTCAACACTAACAGAGAACTGCTATTAAGGAAGCACAACTGAGTTGCCTAAAATCCAAACCAATCCAAACAAAAAACACCATGGATGTTTGACAAAATGATAGCTCCAAACCGGAACTAATGATAGACTCTTTTTTTTTTTTTAATTGTAAATGAGAAAGCCTTCATAGTAACATTTCCTACAAAGTAATTATGGACAATGAAAATGTCACACTTGATCTTTGACTAGTTTAGCTTAGATTGTCAGACCACTAATTGTCACATGTTAATCAATTCACTTTCTCCCAGTCCATGACTAAAAGCTGAATGATATGGAACTCCAGAACCATAGGATCAAAGTATCTGATATTTGGTCCGATGGCTCATACGTTCTGGACTAAAAATATATATCTTTTATTTCAATTCCAGAGACTAGCATTGTATCACAGAGCTTGTGTCAGTTGGGAGTTTTATTGAGCAAAGTGACATAGACGTGTGACCTTAAGTGTTCAGCTGAAAAGACAAATGACACTTGAAACAAAAAAGGTCAGCTTTCTTCAGGCATGGATGCTTGTTACAGATTTTGGAATCTGCAATAGCTCTCTGAAGTTCTTCAGTGTTCTACTCTTTTTTTTGGCCCATATTGAAAAATTAAGAATTAAGATACCCTGTACAGCCTCTAGGCTAAGCCAGACTATGAAGTGTGGTATGCAATGTGTGGGAAGTCCTGACTCCGAAAAGCTCTCCCCCATTGTTTTAATCACCACATCTGAAATTCTGTTGTAATGTTTTTAAAAAATCTTAGACTAATATTTGAATGTTAACATAATATTAATATATAATATTATAATAGAGTATTATATATAACTTATAATAACATAAACCCTCCAAGAGAGGCTAATAAACATTATTATAGTAGTCCAAATTTATTTCTTATACTTTATTTTGAAGTAACAGCTAGTTTTCAGAGTTGCTTTGTTGGAAGAAAGCAGATTTCAAAAGGGAGACATTGTAGGGACTGAGTGTTAATAAGAACCTATGCTGGTGATGACAGACCTTGGTCAGGACCCACTTAGAGAGTGTGAGAAGCCAGCAGCATGATGTGTTGGGCACAGGCCATGTGCGACACACACCGTTTCCTCCAGAACCCTGGCCATCAGACGAGCTCAAAAAGATGAAACATGACAGATGCTCATTCTCCCTAGGTCCAGGTCCCAAGTCCCTGGTAGTCACCTTAGGGCTTCAGAATCTTAGGAGGCTTTGATGCCACATGGAGCCCGTCATTCCACAGAAGTTGGCCAGGAGCCATTAATAAGTTTTAATTCTTCAGTCCCTTCTTTATTTCTCTCTCTGTTATAGCCTGCCCATCATGAAGGCAACTCACATAACAAATGAGACAGGAGAATTTTACCTTATGCCCACAATCCCTGAATTTAAATACGCTTAAAGCTTTCTCTTTCTGAAGCACACTGATCTCACAACTCAAAAGATCTTTAATAAATAATATAACTGAAACTCTAATGTTTTAGAAAAATGAAATTTAAAATTTTCTCAGAATTGATTGCAAGAAGAAACATTTTCCTTTAAAAGCAAGCACTAAAAGGCTTGGGGTTTCTTTTCAGTTTTTAGTATGGCTCCCAGTGGTGTCAAGACTTGGGTTTGCAGACCCAGATGCTATACTAGAGGGAAACTTTGGGAGATGACCTGGATTTAACATGCACGCTCCACACACTGATCATGGGCTACAATAAAGATAAAGTAAATTGATCTATTACTTTGCAGACAATAAAATTGATCTGTTACTTTGCAGAGAATAAAGAAGTGACAGTTCTATATTTTCCTTTCCTCACCAGTTTACTTTTTCAATTATTATCCTCATTTTTTTCTAATATGAAAAGTAAATATCCTTACAGATCATTCAAAGAATTCATACAATCATGGATCAATTGAAAGGAGGAAAACTTTATTCCTAGTCCTACCACCCAGAAACCACTGTTTATTTGCTATTTTGATATATTTTATTTGTATTTTGGGTGTGATGGTTAGATTTTTATGAATTTATAAAAGTTAGTTTTTACCAAAGTTTTTGCATTATTGCATGCATGCCGTATTTTTATGACCTGCTCCTCTCACTTAACATTATTATAGAACTCTTCTGTTATATTGCAAATTATGTAAACATTATTTTTCATAGTTGTATTTAATAGAATACATAATAATTCTTCTAATTTTGAGTGGTTTTTACTGTTTCACTGTCTAAGTAACACTGATGGATATTTTTGTTGATTAAGTTTTGCTAAATTTTTGAACACTTAAAATAGATTTACAGAAGTAGAATTATTGTATAACGTAATGAACATCTATATGACACATACTTTTAAGATTAAATCCAAGAATATACTAATTTAGTCTCTCATCTACAATGTTACTGTGTCCATCTTCAATACCTCTGAGTATTATCATTTAAACACATTAGCTTACTTGATCAAAAGAAATGCTTTTCTGTTGTTTTTATTAGCATTTCTTTATTACTATTGTAATAAATAACATTCATTCAACATTATAAAAAATTGAACATTTTTTATATTAGCTAAACAGTTACATGACATTTTCTGTGAATATTTTACTCATAGACTATTAAGGTCTACATTTTTGTTAATGATTTCTATGAATATTTTATAAAGATACTTTTTACTTGTTACATTTGCCGCACATTTACCTTGTTTAATTTTTGTTTGTGTTGACTATATTTTTAATTTTGAAAACTACAAACATTTTAAATTTTCATATGTATTAATACTTTACTTTTTAATCTGGCTTGCTTATCATTATTTTTTATTCCAGTCAAAAAAAGGAGATTTGGAAGTATTCCTCCCTGTAGCTTTCCCTAAGAGAGTAACTTACCTATATTTGATGAACAGGAAGAAAATCACATATTTCCAAACTAAAGATTCACCTTGGCTTTATTCTGTTTCCTGCTACAATTCTGAATTGTTACAGATCACCTCCTTTCGACCCTTCTGTTCCAGAACATACAGATAAAATATAACTAACACAAATAGGGGCTTATGAACAGGATTTAATACCAGAGCTTTAAGTGCTCTGGAGGGTTTTGACGAGGTTTTGGGTGAAGAGTACTAAGGTGGTAGATCCTTTATAGGAGAAAAAGAGAGTGAGAGAGAGAGAGAGAGAAAGATCAAGAATTAGATGAATTACTAATGAACAAATGAGTGAAGGAACATTGCATTATCCATGCATATTCCAGCATTCTCCAGCCCTTGTGGGGGAACCTTGTTGTTACCTGGGGCTCATTTTATCCAGTTCAGGATCTCCAAGGCTCTGACAATGAGGATCCTCTAGAGATAACCCCAAGGATTTTCCTGCACATTCTCTTTCATGCTTACCAATGATGTCATCCTGCTGGGTTTGTGTACTTCTCTTCAACCTCTGTAACATGTTTAGTCATAAAAGAAAAGGTGATCAACCTATGTTGAAACCAAGTACAACTTATAGCATCTCTTTAACACTAAGCATTTTCATGAATATTAATTAAATAATTTGGGCAGTACATAACCCATGTCTACAATATGAGTGATGGCATTTATAACAAAGGCTAATGCTGATCAAATGCTTACTATGTGTTGGGCATTATTTCAACCACCTTAGGTGATTAGTCCTCTCAATGCTTTTATGGGTAGGCACCATATTGGTCACATTTTGCAAATGAGGAATTCAAAGCATAGAGAAGTTAAATAAATTGCCCAAAGTTACGCAGAAAAATAAGTAGTGGAACTAGTTAAGATTCAACCCAGGCAGTCTGCCTCCTGAATTTCTGCTCTTCATGGTCATGATGTACTGTTTTACTCAGAATTTTGTTTTGTTTTAGTAGAAACAATAATATCACTAAAGCCACGTGACGTAACTATAGAAGCTTTATTACAAAATAAACAAGAAAATTAAGCAAAATCAACGTACAGTGAAAGCTGCTACTCACTGAAACACTGGTTTTCTTTGCTCCTTTGGGGAAAGCATTTAATGTAAAACAAAACAAAAAATAAACACACTAAAACCCAATAACCTACAAACAAACAACTTGTTTCCTCTGTTCTGACTTTCAACTCAAAATGACATTACTTGTGTAATTACGACTTATTAAATAGAATTCTAGCACCTTAGAATTGGGAGAACCTAGTTTTAGCTGCCCATACCCACTGCAGAAATTTCTTCTTCAATTATCCTTCTAACTGCCACTCACCCTTTGCTAGAACATCTCCACTGACAATAAGCTCACTGATTAGTAAGATGGCCTCCTATGTAGGTATTTTTCTTACCTAACAATGAAATCTGTAAAGTTCATTTATAAATTCATCAAATATTTGCTGAACCCACTGCATGCCAGCCTTGGATACAGACTTTGATTTCCTTCCTTCCTTCCTTCCTTCCTTCCTCTCTCCCTCCCTCCCTCCCTCCTTTCCTTCTTTCTTTCTTTTTTTTTGTTTTTTGGTTTTTTTTTTTGAGACGCAGTCTCGCTCTGTCACCCAGGCTGAAGCGCAGTAGGGCGATCTCGGCTCACTGCAAGCTCCGCCTTCAGGGTTCACTCCATTCTCCTGCTCATGCTCCCAAGTAGCTGGGATTACAGGCACCCGCCACCATGCACTGCTAATTTTTTGTATTTTTAGTAGATAGGGGGTTTCACCATGTTAGCCAGGATGGTCTCAATCTCCTGACCTCGTGATCCACCCACCTCAGCCTTCCAAAGTGCTGGGATTACAGGCGTGAGCCACCGTGCCTGGCTCCTCTCCTCCCCTCCCATCCCCTCCCCTCCACTCCCTTCTCTTTCCCTTCCTTCCTTCCTCCCTCCCTCCCTCCCTCCTTCCTTCCTTCCTTCCTTCTTTCCTTTCTTTCTCTTTCTTTCTCTTTCCTTCCTTCTTTCCTTTCTTCCTTCCTTCCCTTTTCTTCCTTCCTTCCTTTCTTTTTCTTTCTTTCTCTCTCTCTCTTTCCTTCCTTCCTTCCTTCCTTCCTTCCTTCCTTCCTTTCTTTCTTTCTCTCTTTCTCTCTTTCTCTTTCTTTCTTTTCTCTTTTCTTTCCCTTCCTGCCTTCCTACCTGCCTTCCTTCCTTCTTTCCTCTCTCTTTCTCTCTCCCCCAGCCCCGTCCTTTCTTTCACTTAAACAGCCAAAAAATATTTTTTTTTCCCACAATCTGGAGGCTGAAAAAGATTCATCAGGTTGATTTCTCTTGAGATTTCTCCTCTCAGCTTGTACATGTGCACCTTCTCACTGTGTTCTCACATGGTCTTTCCTCTGTATGTGCAAATGTCTGACTCTCTGGCTCCAGCTCTCTCATGCTCTCCAAATGTCCTTTTCTTGTAAGTACACCAGTCAGGCTGGATTATGACCCACTCTAATGATCTCATTTTTACTTAATCACTTTTTTAAAGGCTTGTGATAATTGATTTTTTGTGTCAACTTGACTGAGCTAATGGGTGCCCAGATAGTTGGTAAGACATTATTTCTGGGTGTGTCTGTGAGGGTGTTTCTGGAACAGATTAGCATGTGAATCAGTAGACTGAGTAGGGAATATTACCCTCACCAATGTGGTTGGGCCTCACCTAATCTGTTGAGGGCCTGAATACAACAGAAAGGGAGAGGAAGGGCAAATTCATTCTCTTGTTTGAGTTGGGACATTCATCTTCTCTTGCCCTGGGACATCAGTGCTCTTGGTTCTCAGGACTTTGAGCTTGGACAGAATTACACCACCGGCTTTCCTGATTCTCTAGTCTGCAGATTGTGGGACTTCTTAGCCTCCATAATCTCATGAACCAATTCCCGTAGTCTCTCTTTCTCTCTCATAGTTCTTTAAAAAATTCAATCAACAGAAAAAATTATATGTATTTATTGTGTATAACATGATATTTTGAAGTATATACACATTGTGGAATGACAAAATCTTACTAATTAATATGTGCATTACCTCAATTAGTTATCACTTTTGTGGTGAGAACATTTCACACCCACTTTCTTAGAATTTTTCAAGAATACAATATGTTAACTATAGTCCCTATGTTATACAATAAATCTCTTGAACTTATTTCTTCTATCTAGACCTTGTTTTCAAGGAGTTTACTGTCTAGCATTTTTAAAATTTTTTAATTTTTTAAATTTAGAATTCTGCCAAGAAGTCAAATATCCATTAATAGCATAATATTTTTTTCTTTTCAATCACATATAAATTTCATCAATTTAAAGCAATCAGCTAAATGGTTTAACCCCAAACTGGTAACAACCCAAATGCCATCAGCAGCAGAATGGATAGATACCTTGAGGTCTATTCACACTACGGAGACATTCTACAACCTGAGAATGCAAAACTGCAGCCACTGGCAACTGCATATCCAAACATAATGTTGAGTAAAATAAGCCACACACAAAAGAATACATACCATGTGATTACACTTATATTTATATAAAGTTCTAATCAGGCAAAACTAATCACTGTTATTGGAAGTTGAATCATGGGTTACTCTTGAGGGTGGGAAACAGTGCTGAGAGAGGAAGAAGAGGGCTTCTGTGGAGCTGGGAAGGTTCTGTTTCTTAATTTAGGTGCTGGTTATCTAAGTGTGTTCACTTTGTGAACATTAATTAAGCTGTACTCTTAAGATTTTTGTACTTCTCTGGATATACATTACATTTCAATCAAAAGCATACAAAAAGAAAACCATTATTATACACATTAGAAAAAAGGCTATCCAACTTAAGAAGAACATGAGTCAGATAATGGAAAAAATTCAATTCACATTCTTCAGGAAATGCATATAAGCACTCAGTTAAGAAGATGGTTTGGAAGATAGCCAAAGCATTACAATTAATAAAGACAGGCCTGAAAAAAATAGCCCCAATTTCCGTAATGGGTGAACCCGCAGGCAGAGCTCTGTGACAGACAATGAATGGGCAAGGGCAGTCATATTGTGACCTCCCCTAAGGCCTGAGGAGTTACTATGGTTGAGAGGCCATCTGAGAGCATCCCCCCAGGAGGGGCTTGAGCCTCAGCATCCTCCTTCTTGGGAGAGGTCTTTCTGGCTCAGAGTCACAGGGTTTTGTTTTGTTTTTTTTTTTCTCCTTTTAAAAATGCTGACCTGGCAGCTCTGTTCCTTATTATGAGAGCACTGCTTTATTTCTTGGCATTTTATTTGAATGTTGTAGTGCTGTGGAATGCAGTTGGCTTTTAGTAAATAAATTCTCATTCAGTAGGAAAACCTTCTGAGGTTTCATGTTTGAGATAGTAAGACCTTCACACAATCATGTGGATTCAAGCTAAAAAGTCAATGTTTTGAAATGGACATATACGAACGTATTCTGAGTTCTCTCTTGGATCATCCTCCCTCTCCTCTTTCAAGGTTCAATTCGATGTCACCTCTTCCATGAAGCCTTCTGGATAGCCCCTTCAGAATTCACTGCTTTCTTATTTGCTTCTGTTGAACTTTACTTGTGTCTTTATTGTAGCATATTTTAGCACTGTACCATATCACATGGTACAGTGATGGGGTGGCCTTTGGATTATAAAGATCAAAGTGTCTTACTTTCCCTAAACTTGGATTTTCTTATTTTTCCAGTTACAGGATTGGATTATTTTGATAATCAAGAGTGCCTGTGAAGAGTCCGATTTATAGAAGATACTTCTTTCCCCCTCACCCTAGTCTAATTTTTTGTGAATGCATTTCACCTTCCAGTAGGAGATAACTCTCATACATTAAGCTGCTGATTTAGTGCCTATCTCCTCTCACTATAGTAAGCTCTACAGACTCATTATCTGTTTTGTTCACAGAGGAGATCCAAATGCTTAGCACCTGCAACATTATAAATGCTCTAAAAGTATTTGGAGAATGAATGAATTCCTTTTAACCCCTCCCCATGTACCACTCAGAGAGCCTGCTAAACGTATTAACCATCACTAGATTTAAGCTTTTTGCAGGCAGGAACTCTCCTCAATACAGCTTCTTTTAGCCCCCACAGGGCAAGGAGGCCTTGCAAGTAAGAGTCAATTAAGAAGTGAACAACAAGTTACCATGTTATTAACACTCATATCTAGAAGCAAAATAAAATAAATTTAAATAATAAAGTTCAAAGCAACCAAACCTTGGCATTAGCAACATAAAAGAGAATAAACATCTTAGCCCAAAAGCAGCATTCTTGGTCATAATAGATTAATTTATATGTTTGTCTTAAGACTGCAGCTAATTCGCTCAATGCATATTGGCATATGAAAATGAAATGAGGCTCATGGATAGGAAGAATCAATATCATGAAAATGATCATACTGCCCAAGGTAATTTATAGATTCAATGCTATTCCCATCAAATTACCATTGACATTCTTCACAGAATTAGAAAAAACTACCTTAAAATTCATATGAAACCCCAAAAGAGCTCATATAGCCAAGACAATCCTAAGCAAAAAGAACAAAGCTAGAGCCATCATGCTACCCAACTTCAAACTATACTGCATGGCTACAGTAACCAAAACAGTATGGTACTGGTAGAATAACTGACACATAGACCAATGGAACAGAATAGGGATCTCAGAAATAAAACTACACATCTAAAACCATCTGATCTTCAACAAATCTGACAAAAACAAGCAATGGGGAAAGGATTCCCTATTCAATAAATGGTTCTGGGAAAACTGGTTAGCCATATGCTGAAAATTGAAACTAGACCCCTTCCTTACACGTTATATAAAACTTAACTCAAGATGGATTAAAGATTCAAATGTAAAACACAAAACCATAACCCTATAAAAAAAATCTAGGCAATACATTCAGGACGTAGGCAGGGGCAAAGATTCCATGATTAAAACATAAAAAGCAATTGCAACAAAAGCAAAAATTGACAAATGGGATCTAATTAAACTAAAGAGCTTCTGCACAGCAAAAGAAACTATCATCAGAGTGAACAGACAATCTACAGAATGGAAGAAAAGTTTTGCACTCTATCCATCTGACAGAGGTCTAATAGCCAGAATCTACAAGGAACTTAAACAAATTTACAAGAAAAAAACCAAGCAACCCCATTAAAAAGTAAGCAAAGGACATGAACAGGAACTTCTCAAAAGAAGACACTTATGTGGCCAACAAACATATGAAAAAAAGCTCAACATCAGTGATTATTAGAGAAATGCAAATCAAAACCACAAGGAGATACCATCGCACGCCAGTTAGAATGGTGATCATTAAAAAGTTAAGAAACAACCAATGCTGGTGAAACTGTGGAGAAGTAGGAATGCTTTTACACTATTGGTGGGAATATAAATTAGTTTAATCATTGTGGAAGACAGTGTGGCGATTCCTCAAAGATCTAGAACCAGAAATACTATTTGACCCAGTGATCCCATTACTGGGTGTATACCCAAAGGAATATAAATCATTCTACTATAAAGATACATACATGTGTATGTTCATTGCAGCACTATTCATAATAGCAAAGACATGGAATCAATTCAAATGTGCATCAATAATAGACTGAATAAAGAAAATGGGGTACATATACACCATGAAAAAAAGTAATGAGATCATGTCCTTTGCAGGGATATGGATAGAGCTGGAAGCCATTATCCTCAGCAAACTAATGCAGGAACAGAAAACCAAACATTGCATGTTCTCACTTGTAAGTGGGAGCTGAACAATGAGAACACATGGACACACAGAGGGGAACAACACACTGGGGCCTGTTGGAAGGAGAGCAGGGGGAGGGAGAGCATTAGGATAAATAACTAATGCATGTGGGGCTTAATATGTAGGTGATGGGTTGATAGGTGCAGCAAACCAACATGGCACACATTTGCCTATATAACAAACCTTCACATCCTGCACATGTATCCCAGAATATAAAATAAAATTAAATTTAATTAAAAAAAGAAAAATGAAATAAGGAGGAATAAATAAAAGTCAGGAGGGAGCACTGCCTGATATTATGTTGTTAAGTGAAACTTTCTTCTACTTTTTTGCTTTGTTTTGTTTTACACTATGGAAAAAGGAACAACGTACAGATACACATAAAGCAATGAAACAAAATCCTTGGACAAAACGCTGAAAACATTAAAAATAACTAAAGTGTATACATTCTGTGGCACTTGGCTTCACTAAAATAAATTTTGTAGTATAATAAAGCTAATGCTGTTTCACTTCAAAATAAAATATGCATTAACTTGTGTATGAGGTGGAGTGGGGTTGGGAGATTATTACTAATCAATAAGAAAAGTGTATTTTGGGGTCTCCTAAATTTTACTAAAAGAGGTAGAAAGTGCAGTGGTTAATCACCTGGGCTTTGAAATCCTGCAGCCTAAACTTGAATCTGGGTTACTAGCTGTGAGTGCCTTTTGGCAACTTACTTAATTTCCATGAGAGCTAGACTTCTCCAGAGCAGGTGAGGAGAGAGAAAGAGAGAGAAGCATTTTATACCTTAACTTTGGAAGTGAGTGATATACCCACAAGTACTTCAGCCATATGTTATTGGTCACACAGACCAATCCTGGTACTATATGGGAGGAGACTAGACAACAATATGAATACCAGGAGATGGGGATCACTGAGACCATGTCGGAGGCTGGCTGCCACAGATGGCTAACACAACTGGGGGTTGGCAGGCATCCTTCTCTCTCCAAATGGGCTTTCTGCATGGCTAGCTTGAACTTCATTATTGCGTGGAAGTCTCAGGGTGGTTGGGTTTCTAACAAAACAATCTGCCTAACACAGAGTAAGCATTCTAAAGTATAACATGGAAGCTGACAGTCCTAAGGCCTGGGCTCAGAAATCCTGGAAGCCACATCTGACCACCATTCTATTGGCCAAAACAATCAGAGTCCATCTGGGTTCAACAGGAGAAGAAATAGACTTCACTTCTTGGCAAGGTCACATTGCTACAGAGGATGTGGGATCAGAGATGGCAGTTGCAGCTATTGTCAGAAACATACTCTACCACTTGTGGAAAGGAAAATACAAGGAGAAGGCAGCCATTGGCTCTTTGGAAGAGGTGAGTACTGAGGTAGGGCTTGAGACAGATTGAGGCCTGGAATTGGAGAAAGGAGGTCCAATGGCAAGAACAGTTCAGTGGCTGAACACATTGCAGTGGGAATAACAGGAGCAGAGCCATGGAGGACAGAAAGTGTGAGTCACTTGCAGGGATGTATGAAAATTACTTGGCAGAAACAAGAAAGTCATCTCAGGGACAGACAAGAGATGAGGACAGAGGCAACTGCCAAAGGGCCCTGAATGCTAAACTGAAATCCCAGACTTAGAAGGATGATCTACAGATTTTGGAGGAAATGACCTCCTTAAAAATAGTTTTGAAAGAAGGGCCTCAACATTTATGAAACATTTCTGATGTGCCAGGTACTGAACTAAGTATTTTACATACATCAGTTTATCTAATTCTTATTGCAAATTTACAGAGTGAGTATTCTTCATTTTTTAGATGGTGAAATTGAAGCTTAGGAAGTTTGAGTAACTTGCTGCAGTTCACAAAGCCAGTAAGTAGAAGACCCGGGTTTCAAAACTCAAGTCTAGTTGAATGCCTGTAACCTTAACTCATTCATTTTTTGTCATGGTAAAATCCCAAGATAAAGAAATATTTTAGGTGTTATTAAGAAGAAGGGTCTGATGAGGCAGACCCAAGGGACTGACTTGTAGTGAAGACTGCTACAACATCCAGGGTAACCAGACCCTGTGAGCAGCACCCTGGACAGAGCCAAGTGCTGTCCTGAATGATGGGTGGCAGGCTACACAAGTGGGATGGAGGAGCCTGGGCAAACATCAGGCCTGAAACATGGAGCCAGAGGAGCTGCTGTGGGTGAGAAGGCAGAGCAGGGGGAGCGTTCTGGATTTTGCAGGGAGTTCTGGCAGGGGAGCATGCTAGATTCTCTTCCATCAGTGAGTAATCTCGAAGTCCTATGATGCAGCTTTAGGAAGGACTTGTATAGAGTAATGAAAGATGACAACAAGGTCCTTATCAGAAAGCCCGATTGTCTGAATCAACCCTGATGCACAATGGAGCTGAGGAGGGGAATGCTGGTGGGCAGATCTTGCACTTAGATTGTTCTTACAACCAGTGTTTAGTTCCTCACCACCACCTTCAGACCAAGGCTAGAGGGCTTTTCTATGACCTGCCTCTGGCTGCACATAGTTTGTAAGATGAGGAGTCCGCCAGGCCAAAGAGATATGTGTGTCCATGTGGAGCCCATTCCCTGTCTCTAAATACCTGGGGCCCCAGAATTCCTTGCCCAGATGTCCTGAGCTTGCTTTCAGGTTCTCTGCAGTCCTGCCACCTGGGTCCTTCTTCTCTAGGGTGAACTCCGCTCTGCTCTGTGCGTCCCCAGGGATGTGCAGGCCTAACGGGTAGCTTTCTAGCTGTCTGGAGAGAGGGTGGCAAGATTTCTTGGATATGCAGGCTAGGATGTTCACACAAATGTGCATGAGGCCCTTTGCAACAAGGCCTAAAGCCAAAGGTGAGAAGAGAAGGAGCTGACTGTGTGATTCACAGAATTTTAGGTTTTACATTTGAACCTGGCCTTCTAGTCCAGGTACATTCATGAAAGTAGAAGGACAGGAGGTATTTTAACTATCGTTGGTTAGCTTGATTTATAACTTTAAAATAGTTGCACAAACAGAATGTGGGCTTCTATTTGTATTCTTGCTCAAGCCCCACAAGAGTGGGCCAGTGAATCAGCCCTGGCATAAGCTTGAAGAGGCTTCCCTAGACCTGCCCTCTCCCTTCTGCTCCTGCCAGACAGCTCAACTCACTGGTTACTCTGCCAGACAATACCCCACACTGCAGTTCCTCAGACTTGACAGTGGTAATTTTTAACCACATACCTTGAGACCAGTAAAAAGTTGCCTGTTTTGGTAAGCTATGATACTGCAACTTCCTCTACTTCTTAAAACAGATGCTTTTAAACTGTGCTGTATTCCTAGTTTCTCGATTTGAAAACATGTCAAGAAGAGTAGCATTCAAAATTCCTGTGTAGGGTTACAGAGTTCTAAATGAGGGCTCAGTTCTCATCATTATCAACTGACTAGAGGCTTCTGAGGGAGACTTGCACTTCCACACTTAGTTGTGCACCTGTTCATATTCAGCCCATTTGTTTCAAAAGAAGCGACTGGGGTCTAAAATATTACCTCCTGACTACATCATTTTCCTCTCAATGTCTGCTTTCTTTGTGACAACTCCCTTATACCAACCTACATGTGTAACTCAAAAAAGTCTTCACAGAATTTAATATTGTACTTCTATTCAAGTGAATATTTTAATTTGGCACATGAAGAGCATTTTTTGCATCTTCTATATGATGGTATCAAAGGCATTGTCTGTTGCATTATTCGGTATCCTTTGAAGAAAAACCACGCAATAAAATTCTCTTGTAATTACTTACCAGGAAACTGTTTTCACTGGAAGAACTGGAATGGTTCCTTTAAACAGATAGCAGATGACTTTTTAACCCATTATCTTTCCTTTTTGCATTGACTGCTAAGAATCTCAGAGTTAAATGTAATGCTCATTCTAATTATCTTATGCCAATTTTCTGACTTAATTATCTTCTGTGTTCCTTAGTTGATATGCTACTAGTCTCACTTATTAATCTTTGTTTTTTAACTATTCTATCACATATGTTTTACTGTTAAAAGTTAATGTGAAAAGAGTTAATTCTTTCTTAGAAGTAGATATATATAACTTATAAATTAATACACATATAAGTACATGTATTATATTTTGTTATGCTGTCCTTTGCATAAAAGATGTCATTAAGATTACTAACCTCTTACGTAGCTTGAATTTTGGTGGTAATGAGTTAGACAATGATACCCATTTTTCTCTTTTTCAGTTTCCTTTAAGCTATAGTAATCTACAGAAGAGTGGGCATCTATCCACATGACATGGAAAGGGCATTGGCTGTTCTTGTAATCACTAATGCAGTCCTCCATAAGTAGTTACCACTCTTTAGGGGACTCAATTTCTTTTTTCTTTCTTTCTTTCTTTCTTTTTTTTTCTTTTTGAGATGGAGTTTCACTCTTGTTGCCCAGGCTGGAGTGCAATGGCACGATCTCAGCTCACTGCAACCTCTGCCTTTTGGGTTCAAGCGATTCTCCTGCCCCAGCCTCCTCCCGAGTAGCTGGGACTACAGGCGCCCTGCCCACCACCATGCCCGGCTAATTTTTGTATTTTTAGTAGAGACAGGGTTTCACCATGCTGTCCAGACTGGTCTTGAACTCCTGACTTCAGGTGATCTGCCCACCTCAGCCTCACAAACTGCTGGGATTACAGGCGTGAGCCACCACACCTGACCTCAATTTCTTTTCTATACAAGATGAGTGTTGGGCTAGTTAAGATCCCTTCTAGCTTTAATGTTTTCTATTCTATGCACTGAAACTTAACCAACTAAAGGCAGCAAACTACATGGACATGAGATGATCCCTAGTTTTCCTACTTGGTCACCTGGCATGCTCCAGTAGGGTTAGCCTCCACATGAAGGAGATATGAGCTGTATCACCAGGATTGAACAGCAAAATGTCAAGAACTGAACCTCATTGGTCCTCATTGTTGAAGGCTAATGAGGAAATAAAGGACAGAGCAGAAGTGAAGCCCACACTGACCAAGCTTGAGCATTAGACTTGGGGCCTCATCAGTTCCACTTCTTTCTCCAAGGTATGTCCATTTCTTCTGCTTACACAGCTTAAATGTCTAGTCCTCTATAAAGCACTTGCTAAAGAAAAGAATAGCCAACATCTTTTTAGAAACATCAAAATTGGAACCCTTGAGAAATGAAGCTTCGTATGTTACCTTGTGCTGTTCTACTGTTTCTTCTGGAAAGGAGGAGACCTGATTGAAGTTTCCCATGTGCTTCTCTGAGCATTTACAAAGTAAAGGTGCATATTGACTTGATCATGTGATTCCTCTGAGCTGTTACAGAGTTATTCATTAATGCAAAGAAGCAATGATTGATGATTTCTCAGTTGTCTTGGAGAAAGCTTTAATTTTTTTGGAGATATTTCATGAGCAATTCAATAATTATGCAAAATATAATTTTTCGACCATTGTTTCAGGGTATATTGAGAATATTTGTTCTTTACTTACTAAGATAAGTTCAATTATGCTTTAGTATTAATATTTTTAGTGAATAATGAGTGGCTAGTAATGTGATAAAGTTTCCACATTTGTATCACTCATTATGTGCCTGAAGATTTATCTGCCTTATTAACATTTATATGGCAACTCTGCAATGTAAATAGTACAATATTACTTCCACCCCACAACCTTCATTTTCTAGGTTTTGAAACCAAGGCAAATAGAAGTTAAGTGACACACACAAGGCTACATGATAGGAAAGTGCCAGAGAAACCTGGGATTCTGGCCAAGATCTGCTTGACTCCAAAACCCATGCTATTCCCACTTTTAGAGCACTTTCCCCTAACCCTCAATTCCCTACTTCTAGCTTAAGAAGGGGCCTTCATTTATCCATTCACTCATTGATTTACTCATTTAAACATTTGGTTTACATATTCAGTGTACTGAGTCTTATATATGTGCTGGAAGAAGAATAAATAATAAGATATGGTCACTATCCCTAGAGAAATCACATTATTTTCTTCCATGTATCAGTTAATCGATAACAATAAAGTAACTCTGTTCTTTGAATATTCATTAGTTATCACTTAATAATCTGTGCTTATACTCCATCTCATTCAAAAGGAAATATTTTAAAAAGCTCCTTTCAAAAATAGAAGCAAATATATGTAGAGTCTTCCCATTTCAGTAGATTTGCTTTGGATCTTATGAACTAATGACTAAACTACCTTTCCATCTTACTCAGGCTGGGCTATGAGAATGGAATCCATATACTATCTCAGGGAAATCAAGGCAGCCAGTCAGCTTTTGGAAAGCTGAAAACCAAATATTTCAGAAAGTCCCTGGATAAGTTGCTAAACTCTTAAATCAGTTCTGTGCCAGTTGTAAATAATATAACAATAGCAGAAATATTCTTAATAATATAATTTCTAATGTCAGCTAATTAATTCAAGCTGATGGTTTTAGAATATCACTCTGTCCTTTAATAAATGGGCCTCCTGTTGCATTGTGCCCCAGGTAATAATAAAGATATTGAATATATTAAGGTCTCAGGCAGTCTTCTATGGGCAAGATAATCCTTAATGTAATTGCTATTTGATCAATAGAGGGTTTGAGAGGATTCAGCACCTTCATCAGGAAGTGCAATTTCTTAGTTACTGAACCTACAAGCCACCTGATGATGTTGCCCAATTGCAGAATCAGGTAACTGGGCCTGGGAGCAGCCCCTGGCAGGCACCAAGTGGATCAAGGTAACAGCAGCAAGAAGAGGTGTGCAGGGTTTGCCTGCTGCTCCAGCGACAGCCAGCATTGCCATGTGACAGCCCAGTCAGAGGGGTTGGTGATATGGGCAGTGGGTGCCGTTATCGGCAGGGTCTGGGATACAATCCCTCTGAGTGTACATCATGTGAAAAGCACAGGCATCAGGTGTGTAGCTGGCTGTGATGAGCGGGCAACATGACCAGTGACACTCTGGCTGTAATGTGAGTCAGAAACCAGGGACCAAATGATGATCAGTTTGGTGGGGGAAATTTTGGGAGAGTCTGATGCAATCCCTTCACCAAATTGTGACTTGCAGGCATTATTTCACCTGTGACAGTTAGGTCAAACAAAAGATCATACCTGCATATTTAAAATTCATCACATCTTTTCAAAAATATCATGATATGCTGACGAATATTTTGCACCATTTATATTGCTTGGTAATCCATTATATACTCTACTGTTTAGTTGATTTCGAGAACAGAAAAAAAAATGTTGAAATATTTGATTTATGTATTAATTTATATAATCATACTTATTACTTAGTATTGTTAAGTATTTTGAATATCATCCCTGGAGAGGCCCCAGATTGGAGCCAGCAAAAGATTCAGTGGCTAATCTCCACTCCAGAAGGAGGCACATTTCTTTTTTCTTTTTTTCTTTTCTTTTTTTTTTTTTTGAGACAGTCCTGCTCTGTTGCCTAGGCTGGAGTGCAGTGGCACAATCTCAGCTCACTGCAACTTCCAGGGAGGCACATTTCTAAGCTAGACTACCCTGAGAGAGACAGTTAGAATATGGATGCCAACCACAAGGATGGTGCTTCTTAGAATTGTGCAAAGTGATAGCTCCAAACCATATACATATCATGAACACATTTTTTCTTAATACAGATGACATCACTATTAGAGCATATCAGCAGTACTTACTTCTGTAGGTTCCTTTCATTGCTACGGTAATAGTTCCCAGATGGCATCTACCTCTGTGAATAATTGATCTGTTACTTTTAGAATGCTCTGTGACCAGTGAGTCTGTGAAGTGCTCAATATGCCCTTTCTTCTCCAAAAGATTTCTGAATGTGTGGGCAAACAATTCTTATTCTATACAAACAAGATGGAAATTTTTCCAAAAAGAACTTTACAGGAATAAAGAAAACCAAGCCTCTGACCAAAGCATTCTGTCTTGTAGGAAAATTATTAAACCAAACCAAAATGTGTAAATATCATTTCCCAATATTATACTGTCAAGGAGTCCCTTGACAGTGGCCTATATTAAGAAATAAAGCTTTTTTCAGTTACTCAGAATTTACTGGAATTTAAAAAAATAAATAGGTAATCATTAAAATCCTTCTATTTAAAGTGATTTTCCTGACCCTTCAATGCTATGAAGTACCCACCATAGAAACTGGGGTCTGCGATCACCTGGATTGAAATCTGCCTCTGAAATTGAACGGCTCCATTCAATCAAGTTCTGAAAAGAGGCAACTGAAGCAGAGACAGAGCCTACTTCAAGAACTTGCTCTGATTACAGAATCTGGTCAATGGCTCTACCCAGAGCTCTTAATAAAAGATGCCAGATTGAGGTCCAAGCTGATGTTCTGTTGATTTTTATCCCAAAGTAAACATCGCCATGGTAAATGGCATTGTAATGGACAGTTGCAGGTTAAGCTGAATGTTTTTAAAGAAAATTCTTCTTGGCTCTGTAGAAGAGCCAAATATTTGTTTACTTGTCCCCAAAATTACACATATTGGCTGAATAGGGTGGATAAAAATGGCTAGAGGCTTTCTAATAGGTATAAAAGTAATAAGTGTAAATTTTTGCCTCAAATACTTCTTAGTAGTGTGGTCTGACTTAGTACTGTAGTCTGAATTTTTGCCTCAAATACTTCTTAGTACTGTAGGGCTTTCTCAGATTTTGGTTGAAGAATCACTGTGGTGCTTGTTAAAATGCAGATGACCGTATCCCACCTCATGTCTATGCAATGACTCTCTGGGAGTGGGATTGAGAATCTGTGTTTTAACGAGAACTCTACTGATCATTAAGAACAGCGAGGTTAGGGGGTTGGGGAGATGGTCAAAGAATACAACATTTTCAGTTAGGTAGAAGGAATATGTTCAAGAGATCTATCATATGACATGGTGACTATAGTCAACAACAATGTATTGTGTTTTTGAATATTGTAAGAGAATAGATGTTCAGTGTTCTCACCAGAAAAATAACTGTGTGAGGTAGTGCAGATGTTAGTGAGTTATATTTAGTCAGTCTACAATGTATATATACCTTAAAATAGCAAATTGTACATAAGAACTACATACAATATTTTCTGACAATTTAAAAACCATGAAGTTTGAGAACACTTGTTCTATAAGACAGGACGGATGGTATTCATTCATTCATGTTACTCATTCATTTGTTCTCCCCACAGTCATTTACTGAGTGTATTCTCCTGAGTGCTGGGGTTATAGACATGAATACAATACAGTTTCTGTTCTCTGGCAGCTCAAGGTCTAGGTTTAATTTGCAACAGTGCTTCTCAGCTAGAGGCACTATTGCCGCTCAGGAGACATTTGGCAATTTCTGGAAACATTTTTGGGTGTCACAACTGAGAGCAAAGATGGCACCCAGTGGGTAGAGGTCATGACGCTGCTATACATCCCCAGTGTACAGGACAATTCCCTCCCTGGTCCAACAAAAATTGCCGATCCTAAAGCATCTGCCGTGCTAAGGCTGAGAACCCTGATTGGCACTGTACTGATTCATTCAGCCAGATCAATCATCAGAATCACATAGAAGCTTTGGCAGTACTGCATCTTGCAAATGATTGTCTGGGAAATGTGCATCTATGTTCAAAAGTGGGGCTGGAATCTAGGCCATGATCATTTGCTGCCACAGTGTAAACAAGAGAAGACATTTTCATTTGTGCTATAAGAAACCTAATGACATAATTAGGTTTCATGACATAATTACTCTTCTCATAGGATTTTTTAAAACCTACAGCCAAACTGGTTTTATTCGATCTATATATTTGTTCAATTAACTAAAATTCCAGAAAATGTTTAATGAATAATTTACCATCCTTACAAAATACTATGGACTTCCACTTCCAGCCAAGATGGCGAAACAGGAATTGGGTTACCCTCCCGTTTGAAACAACGAAGTCAATAACAGCAAAAAATCCAGACAAAATACATAAAAAAAATTTTCAAGATACTGAATGAAGGACAGTGATCCAGAGAAACAAAAACATATATGGTGAGCCTTACGGTTGCTTCCAAGCTGAAGCTGGAAGAGAGTTTCCAAGCCATGATGCGGGGAGGGGCAATAGACTTTCTGAATTGAGGAAACATTGCTAAGAGTTTAGGAAGTCCAAGGTGCCCACACTTTTCAGGATAGAGTATCAAAGAGGAGAACGCTGCACAGAGAGATAACTACAGAGATCTGTGTAGGGATCCCCTCAAATATTCAATGAGTACTAATGAGACATGCGCTTGAAGAAACTACCTGAGAGGAGAACCACCTAAGAGAATTAGAGGTAATATTACTCATGCAGGACAAGGAACAGGGCCTGTTCCCACCAGCCAGAATGGAAAGCCTCGTGATTCATGGGGCACAGAGTAGAGTATGCAGAGGGTATTGACTCAGTGATGAAGAATATTTAACTCTGGACTGAGCATTGGTCCAACATCACTTAACACATCTTAAAAGCAAGATCCAGAAAGGATCAAACTGTTTCTAAGTAACTTACCTGCATCCCAGGAAAAAACTCAAGAATATTTACTGATACAAATGTGATAATTAGTAGAAAAGACTGATTATAATTGTATTCCATATATTCAAAAAGTTAAGTAGCACTACAGATTATATCAATGCTAAAATAACTTTGAAAAAGAAAAGTTGGAAGACTAGCATGACCTGTTTTCAGACATTTTGTCAATTAAAATGTAAATAAATAAATGTTTCAAAAATTCATTTTGAATAACAGAAAGAACAACTGCTTTGTAATTCACTCAATGAATAAGGGAGAATGGACAAGACATAAAATAAGAAATGACCAAAAAAATGGATAATAAAAACTGAAAAAAGAGTTAGACATGGTGGCTCCCACCTGTAATCCCAGCACTTTTGGAGGCTGAGGCAGGTGGATCACCTGAGGTCAGGAGTTCGAGACCAGCCTGGACAACATGGTGAAACCCTATTAAAAATGCAAAAATTAGCCGGGACTGGTGGTGGGCGCCTGTAATCCCAGCTACTCAGAATACCGAGGCAAGAGAATCACTCGAACCCAGGAACTGGAGGTTGTAGAGAGCCAAGATTGCACCATTGCACTCCAGCCTGGGCAACAAGAGCAAAACTCTGAAAAAAACAAACAAGCAAGCAAACAAACAAACAAACAAAAAACTGAAAAAGATGACAAAAATAATAATTTTTTTAGCAAAATAAAGTTTACCAAAATTGACTTTATCCAAGCTAAAAAGCTGGCGGGGTAATTCCCTTAGGAAAAAAATAGGAAAAGTCTAAAAAGTAGGGGTTGGATGACAGCGTCTGGATGCTTGCCCTCCAACTGAGGTGCTTGTCCATTTGCACCTCATCCACCTTCTTCCTCAGGAACTCCCACTTCCCTAGCGCCATCCTTAATCTTTCCCGTTGTAGCCCATCTGCTCTTTCTGTGAACAATCTCCAGGTCTCTCCTAGGATCGTCTTTATTTGTTCTCTTTATTTTAACCTTTCACAATAAATACCTTACTTGGGCTCACTATCTCTTTGTATTCACCCCACTCTAACTCTTGGAATACCTGTAATCTGGCTTCCTACATCTAGCTCTCTAGTGATTGATTTCTCAAAGTTATCAGCATTCCTTGTATTCTTGATCTTCATGTTGGTAATTATGGGTTTCTCCAGGGGGAATTATTTCTATGTATTTGCAGTGGGAGGATAAGGATGGTAGACCTTGCTTTGTGTTGTTTCTCTTTGTGTACTTGCCTGAATACATGAATTAGACTGTGAGCCTCCAGAGGGTAGGGATCAACCATTAGACATTTTAAAGCATAATCTCCCTCCAATAGATCTTCCATAATTATTTGTGTGGTCAATAGTATTATATTGGGCTCAGGATTTTGGCTGAAAGTTGAATAAAAGTACATAGAAAAAATCTTCATTTGCACACTTCTCTGTGCCTAGCTCAGTCTTGCCTATAGCCACCTTTTAATATTAATAGTATCAAAGTGTGTGTGTGTGTGTGTGTGTGTGTGTGTGTGTAAATTTGCCACGCTGGTTTCTACTTGAAGAAATCTCTTTGAGTTTTTAGATCAGTAGTTCTCAATCCTTTTCCATGCTCAATTCACCTGAGATGCATTATCCATTTCCAACTGTAATTGGCTTACCTGATTGTCATTTGTGTGGAGGTGGTGAACAGAATGCCTTATAAAGGGATTATCAGAATCTTGGGTGAAATGTGTAGTTTTAAAATATCTTTTCCACCCACCTCCCACCATCCTGGTTGAAAATCACTGCCTTAGTCATCCAGACAAATTTCTGAAAAACACATCTCATCTAAGCTAAAATTTCCCAGTGTTTGTTGTTCACTTTGCATCAATGTGTGTTTGGAATGGCCAGGCATGAACAAACATTAATGCTTTGACTGTCTTCCCCCAAAGCCATACAGAAACCTAATAGACTGGTACAGCAGAAATGGACCATCTGACTTCCATTTTTCTCAATGTGCTATTAAACATACAAACTCATGGTCACCATACTGCATTTCTCTTGGTATCCAGCTGCAGGCACGTATTAAACAGTGCTGCAAATCATGCATACGGAACTTAATGGGCTCAGTGTCTCAATACAGAGAAAAAAAACTTGGATGTTTTTGTTGTTTTCAAAAACATTTAATTTTAGCACATGCTATGATATTTCAGGAAATGTTTTCCTAATACATCCACTCTCTTACAGGGAAGTGATTTCCACTGTAATGTGATGTTTAAGGTGTTAGGCAGAGCTTTTAAAAGCCTTATTTCCTTCTGCTACAAATAAACAGCCCAGCAGTTTGTGAAAAGGCATTATGCCATCTGAACATATTAGTCTCCTGGCTGTCTTACTCAGACTAGCTTTGCACCTCCTCACCAAGGTTTGCTGGCAGAATTCCCAGCCAGGAATGCCCCTCAGCCATCTGCTCTGTCTCTGGTACCCTGCCTATGCTCCAGTGGGACAGCAATCTCTTCCCCAAGCATTGCTTAGGTGTTTGGGTTACTGTAAAAGGGCAGCATAAAAACAATATGTGCTTAAGGCATGTGAACTGTTTTTGTGTTATGATATTTTATTACACTTTGCTGTCCTGTGTTTTCTAATTGATTCCATTTGCTGTGAACACACACAGATGGAGTGTGGTGGAATAAGGGCAGAGTGGGAAGAGCAGCTCCCCAAAGGCAGCATTGGGTAAGGAAGGGGAACCTAGATGAGGCTCTGTGTCTATCTCTGCTCTGCATTTAACTGAACATGCAACTTGGAGCAGACCACTTCTCCCTTTTAGATTCCATATAGTTGACCCTTGAACAACAGAGGTTTGAACTACGTGGGCCCACTTATAAGCAGATTTTTTTTCAACCAAACACAGGTAGAAAATACAATATTAATAGAATATTAAAAACCTGCATATGGTGGGGGGTCAACCTTTCTCATAAGTGAATTCCACAGGGCCAACTGGAGGTCTTGAATATGTGTGGATTTTGGTCTATGTGGGTGTCCTGGAACCAATCCCCCACATACACTGGGGCACAATATATTTTAAATGAGGGGTTTTCTCACATGATTGACCCTATAAAATGGTAAAAAACATTATTGCATCTCAAATAAAATCCAAAACATAAATGATTGACTGGAGAAAAAACTGGTTTGTAATGCTTATGGAAAAGGGTAACTATCCATAGCAAAAAGTTCCTACAAATTGGTGAAATAAAAAACACAAATAACCCATAAAAATAGGCAAAGGATATGAATAGGTTTAATGGAACATGAAAAGCAAATGACCAATAAATAAGTGCCAACATGTTCACAAACGGTCAGAAAATTAAAAATCAAAGCAACATTGGGACACTATTTTTATGCATACAACCAGCATTTATATAGAGATATATATATATTTTAAGATAGCTACTGTTAAGTGCTGGTGACAGTGCAGGGACACTTTCTGACATTGTGGTGGGTATGTGAATTGCTACAAGCTGTTAGGAAGGTAATCTCACAATGTCTGTAGAAATCCCCAGAAATCTAATTTTGGTAATCTCTCCTATAGAAACAGAAGAAACATTATTTAAAGATACACATATGGGGATATTTATGGCAGAGAGAGAAGGAAAAAAATAGAAAATAACCTGAATCTCCATTATTAAAGAAATGGTTGAGTAAGTTACTCTATATCAGTGATTCAGCTAGGAGTGATTTTTGTCTCTCCCACCCCAGGGAATATTTGGCAATATTTGAAGACATTTTTTATTGTTGCAATGGGGGCGGAGTGCTACTGGTATCTGGTGTGTAGAGGTCACGGATATCATTAAACATAAGGCATAGGAGACCCACCCCAAAGAATTATCTGGCCCAAAATATCAATAATGCTGAGGTTGAGAAATCATCCATATGTGGGCATATGTATTTTGAAGGCCAGTCCCTGAGAAAATATTAAGTTAAAGAAAAAGTTATATACACACACACACGTGTATATATACACACATACATTATATGCGATAGAGGATGGAGGAAAAGTATGAAAGTATTCATACCAAACTGATAACGTTGCTTACTTTGGGAAGGGCTAGAGGAAGTGGCATGGAAAGAAATACCCTCCCCTCGCCCAACACACACACATCATACACAAGCTCCTGTACTCCTGTTCTGAGATGGCTACATAAAGTCCTATGGGACGCATTTGAAAAATTCATATATCCTGGCTATATTTCAGAGCTCTTGGATCAAATACCTTTGACCTAAACATTTTAAAAGCTTTTGAGTCCCCCCACAAAGTTACCCACAAAGAAGAAGCGGCTTCCTATTTAAGTCTTTGCAAAGTATCTCATCCCCCGGGGTCTCTCTTGACTACTTTATTTTGACAGCAATGTACCATTTGGAGGAAAATACGGTAGCTTGAAAGCTGGGAACAACGCTTGTAGAGGTCACCTGACAGACTGAACAAAAATTAATATTAAAAAAAAGTAGGAAAGAAATTTCACTCAAATTTAGTCACTATTCCAAGAATAGAACCTCACATCTGCAAATATTGGGTGTCACTGTGAATCAGCCTAAAAAAAATGACTGTAAAAATACAGTTAGTGGTTTCACTGTGAAGTGTGGAGATACATTTACAGGGGCAGAAACCACCACTGCCACAACAAAGTATTGTAATGTCATGTAAATTGGGACAGGTGGCTTGGGCTGTAAATTTTCCAGAGCCAACATATCCTATACAGATATTATTAAAATTGCTATGTGAATCTCAAATAACTTAGATGTAAAGATAATATGCATTGGAAAACTGCATTAATAATTCAAAATACAACAAAGATGCTGATGTAGCAGAAGCACATAAAGTGATTTCATGAAATTGAAGGGAAAAAAGTATTTCTAAATTAATGCATTATTTTATAGGTGATTCTAAACATGTCTATCAACCAAATTAATAAACTATCAACAAACCCAAAAAGCTTACAAGGGGATTTTTAGGTGCAGACAGCTTTGGGAATGACTGGACAGAGTGGTTCCCAAAAATTATCCCTGTTATCACATCTGGTACAGAAGGTCAGTCATTGTGGTTGTTTATGCCCTGCTATGGCTGAGTACTTCATGCCTTTGCCTTCTGAAGGAACATGAAGTTTCCCAGGGGAGGATTATATTTTAGGTGGTGTAAAGGAGAGAGAGAGGAATTAATATGGGATAGGCTTAGCAGGTGAAAGAGTGAAAAACACTCTTCAATGCTAACGCAATTTTTTGTAATGCATGAGATGGTCTGGGGAAAAAAATACAGAGCAGCACAGGTCAGAGGCTGAGCCTGATGATTCTGAAGTGTGCACTGTTCTGTTCTCCTGGCATCTGTCACTCATGGGCAGTCAGGTACTTGGGAAGATACTTTGACATTTTAAGGCCAAGAGGGCATCTATTGATGCACCAGGCATGCTGAGAAAGCAAATCATCCTTCAGTGTGCTAAATGACACCAGTGAGTTAATGCCACTGTGAGGCATTAGGCACCAGAGAGAGAAAGAGTGAGAGGCAGAAGGATGCCATAAGCTTCAATTTCTCAGCCTAGCCTTGTCATGACTGCAGAATGGTTGGGACAAATCGTTTTAACCTTGGCTCCTTGTTCTGTTCATTACAGGATTATTAATGCCATACCTTGAGAATGAGGACTAGAAATGATCCAAGAATAGTTTAAGAAGACACAACACAACATTACTAATTTCAGTGATTTTGACTGTAAGAACAGGATCAAGTAACTTTTACTCACCTATAAGATCCTAAGGCCAGTTAAAAGCTTCCATAGTGACTCAATATCCCAGGCACTTTTAAGTATTAAATTATGAAATGAAAAACTTCCATAAAATTTAATGGGATGAAATGAAAGGTAGAGAAATTTCAAATGAATCATCAGCAAAAATGTTCTTTCAATTATAAAATGACTTTTTCCAGGAGTAAAACTGATGTTGAAGGAATAAAACTGATGTTACTGGATAAATAAACACCTAAAGGATCTTTAGACCTGTCCTGTATCACTTGTAATTTCATATTTTCAAATTAAGCTCACTTCCCCAATATTAATTTGGCCCTTACCATGTGTGAGGCATATTGCTGGGTACTGAGAATAGTGAGATAAATATGAAACGAGACAAAGCTGGGACATCAGAGTTGTCATGAAGGCAGCTGAAGGGATAAACATTGACCTATACCATGGTAATTGAATAGGAAACCTGATGCTATCAATAAGAGAATAAACATTCATTCATTTCGTCCAAATAGTTTTTCTTTCAGTGCTTGGGCATGCTGCTTTAAATTTATATAATACATGCATTAAAGTTTTAAAATAGAACAAACCAAGTCATTGAGTATCGATGGTAAATATATGAATTCAAAAAAATTGAACAAGTTAACGTAACTTGTATGGTTGTTTATTAGGGTATATAAAATTTCCAGACAAAGCTATCTGATTAATCAGCATATGAATCTTATAAAGAGCACTGCTGCCTTACCTCCTTTTTGGCAGATACCCAATCAATGGCCTCAGACTTCAGTTAGGTGGAAAACCAAAACAATCACTGGATAGACCAATGATTTCTTCGTGTATCTGCCTGTGTATTAACTAACTGCTGCACAAGTAAGTCCTCAAATTGTAGTGACCTGATGCAGTAACATTTTATTTCTTGCTCACTTATAAGTCCAATGTTAGTGTTCCTGTTTGGTGATTGCCTTCAATAAACTCATCCAGAGATCAACTGTTTTCATCATGTGACTTGGCCTTCCCTAGTGTGTCAGAATCTTATGCCTTCAGTAATCAATGTGGAAAGAGAGAGGGTGGAAAAAGCACACCTGCTTTCTTAACCCATCTTGTCCCAGAAGAGACACCCAGCACTTCCACTTACATTCCACTGGAAAAAAAAGCAGCCACCTGGCTGTACCCACCTGCAAGGCAGGCTAAGAAATACAGCCTAGACTGTTCCTAGGAGAAGGAAGAATGGGATTGTGTAATAGTCACACTCCAACCACCAGGTCCTTGCAAAGGGAACACATTCACTACCTCTGCTAGGGAGACAATAAAAAGTTCTGCTCAGTTACTGATTCCAGTGCTAAGTCCAGGATTTCCAGGTGATGAGCTACCCTTGCTGTTAGATCTGTATGTGGCTTCGAATGATCACGTGAACTATGAACTAAAAAGTCAGGTTTTCTGCCACTTCATGCCCCCCATTCCCGACAATAGTAGAGCAGGGACAGAATGACTGTAATAGAACTCTCATCCAGAAAAGTGAAGAATGGAAAACATACAATGGCCATTGGTCCATAGCAATGATGAAATTCCATGGACACTTGTAGAGTATCTTGTCACCAGTGTAGATGGATTTGACACAGACTCTACACTCTGCAAGGAACCCCTTTGTCCGTTTTTCTTCACAGTCCCTACTCTTCCCTTCAGGAAGTTCTTCCATCTCTAGCTTCTTCCATTGTCACATCCAAAATAGGCCTAGAAAGCCATATAGCCCACTTTGAGCTAACGCAAGCTTGAGGACTCGAAGGCTGTTTTAAAGCTGTAACAGTGAAAGGTTTTAAAACCTGAGTTTTTTTGACAATATAATTCCCACACAACCTCAGTGGGCTCCTGATTGTTTTACATCATTAAGTTTGGGGCTGCTACATAACCTTAGTAACTGGACAACTACCAGAGACTTAACCTAATGACATGCCAAGTGTGAGTATCACTCAACACTTAGAGCAATTCCGCTATTTACTCATATCCATCAAAAAATTTGCAAAAGCATCCAATTCATCATCCATGACAATGTTTATTAAAATCCCTTTCACTCATATTATACTGTTTTAAACTTCCTTCCTTACCCTTCCCTCTCCACCATTATTTTGTTAGTTTCCCCACTTGTATGGCCTTCTTGTCTTCCCCTCTCCCTCTTTAATGTATTTTCCCTCATTCATGCATACAAGACACAAATCTCTCATCTGAGAGTCTTGGGATTTTTCACCAGTTAACCCAATTTATAGAATAAGGGCCAGATATGTGGCAGTGGTGAAGCTATGAAGCAAGAAATATCCAATTTTGACACTGCAGTTAGAGAGAAGGAAAAGAGGTGAGCAATACTCTTGTAGAAATACTTTTTACCCTTATCACATTTGAAAGTTTATTATCTCTTCTTCACTGAACATACTCAAATGTACTCGGTACGATGCTCAAGCTGCTGTCCCATCAATCTTTCTTTTATTTCTCTTCTCAAAAGGAGGATGAGCATATATATTTAGTGTCTCCATTTCTCACATTCCATTTACTTCTCAACCCATTGAAATCTAGTTTCTGCCCTCAAAAGTCTATTAAAATTCCTCTGAGGTCACCAAATGGTCAGCAAATTGCTGCATCCAGTGCTCTCTCTAGAAAATACATTACCTTTATACTACCTCCTAGAAACTATTCTCTTGGCTTCCAGAACTCCATACGTGCTTCTCTTTCTCCCTCCTGTACTACAGCTGAAACAGTGATCTAGCTGTTGATTAGATTTTCCAATGATAGGGTTTTTTTTTCTTTCTCTCTTTTTATCATAGTCTTCTTTCCTCAAGGAGGTTGGGACAGTTCCCCAGGAGGGAGATGAAAGGGTGATCTAATGCCACACTCAAAAGGATCCCTACTGTGGATTGGAAATCCGTAAGAGACTCTAGAATTCTTACCATTTTCCTGTTTCAGGTTACGTTTTCTATCGACCCAGCACTGTATAAAGAATAACTGTAGTTTTACTTCTCCAATTTACTTGTGAAGCTTAATTCAATCTTCAGGGAATCAATGGTCAGCTTTTAAAACCTCTTACGGTTCATGTACAAATAGGATTCTTTTCCTTGAACAAATATGTGGAGTTCCTGTCTAAAAAAACATTTTTCTTTAACATTCTTCCCCAACCTCCTCCTTCTGGCCTTTTCCATACCTAATTACATCATTAAAATAGCTGCATTTAGGGAGGTATCCTATTACCATTGATACATTATTGAAAAATCAACCATTGGCCTGAAAAAATGGTAGACTCATTCTCTATAATTTAAATGCTGTGAAATTTGGGTTTTAAAATTCAAATATCTTAGCAATATCTTATACATATCTCTGTTTTAAGCAACGTCATTATAAAACACCTTTTCAAAAACATGCTGAAGTTTCTATTATTTTTCCCCTTGAAAAACCCCTTTACATTTATTCATGTATAACTTAAAAGTGTACGGAGAAAAGACTTTTTGAAATTAGAAGGGAAACAAAGGCCCTGTGATTATGATTATATGATAAATTTTCTTACTTTTTAGAAAAGAGATAAGTCAATTCCTATCTCAAGTTGAAATTTAATTTATGCAATAAATAGAGAACTGAAGACATATTTTTAATAAAATTTGAGGGTTAAGTTGCAGGGAACAGTGTCCACCATTACTAATTTAATCAAGATGAAATTTATTACAATCTATTAAATGGCTTCAGAATCATCGGGATGGCTTAAGAAAGAGCCTCTTGGATCAGTTTCCACACTACAGAATCAGGTCACCCAAGGATGTGCTGCCTCTTCTACAATTAGGAAGCCACCAGCTCCAGAACAACACTGCCACTGCCACAACCAGGACTCTAAAATCATGAGGCTGCAGCACTGTGACCACATGCATGAGCAAAATGGATGCCTCATGCCTCACCTCTCAAAACCCATGAAGCCTGTGATAGGACAGTGGGACCATGATCCCCCCAAACTGTGTTTGTAGCAAAATAGTGGAAGCAGCATTAGCGTAGTTTTTCCTCTTACTGCCACTTCCCAAATCTTGCATGAATGCATCTGATTGGCACCTCAATCAGACACAGAAACTTAGCAGCAAGTCAATTTGACGGAGGTAGATTTTAGCTTTCCCCTATCCTCTTATCCACACCAACAGGAAAAGATGAAAACATACTCCTAAAAACAAGTGGTGTAAAATGATTTTTGTATTGGTTAAACAATGAAGTTTCAGAAGAAACACTACCCTACACTATGGAGATTAACGAAGAAATGCTAAAATGCCAGTTTTTAAAACCCAGTGATAGCCAGGCGCAGTGGCTCACACCTGTAATCCCAGCACTTTGGGAAGCTGAAGCAGGTGGATCGCTTGAGGTCAGGAGTTCGAGACCAGCCTGGTCTCGAAACCCCATCTCTACTAAAAATACAAAAAATTAGCCTGGTATGGTGGCGCACACCTGTAGTCACAGCTACTTGAGATGCTGAGGTACAAGAATCGCTTGAACCCAGGAGGAGGAGGTTGCAGTGAGCCAAGATTGCACCACTGCACTCCAGCCTGGGTGACAGAGCAAAACTCTGTCTCCAACAACAACAACAGCACCCCAGTGATAGACCACACAAATTAGCCCTTTATTATTAATAAAATATTAGACACTGTGGAATGGCAGTTTCTCATTAGGTCTCAGAGTACATATTCTGTAGAAAAGTGAAACAATGCTGAAGGTAAAGCTAAGAGCTGATGGAGTCTTGAGTGTAGCCAGGGAAAAAGAGGCAATGAATATTGCCCAGGGCAAAGTCAAGTTTATTTTTTTATGATGAAATTACACAAGGTATATTTATAATCAAGTAAAACATAACTCTTCACTTTTCGATAATGAGTGAGAAATTACTGTGGAAGTATTGGTGAATTATGACAACAAACACAGATGCTTTGATGCATAATGCAGGTGGCATTTCAATGATATTAATGACACGTGCCACCTTTGCCTGCTGAGCAAGGAAAGGAGATTCCCTCTTTGAGTGAAGTGAGACAGAAAGAAAGCCATGCCTCCAAGTGTTCTGCAGTGGCAATTATGAAAGGACAATGTTTCATGCAGTTCTTTTACACAAAGAGAACTTGATTCACAGTACCATTTATTGAGCACTTTCTGCAGTCCAGTCCACATTGAATAAGATGCTTTATGTTGTTTTACTCACTACATCATCACAAAAACCCTGGAGAGCTGGTATTCTTTACCATTTATACCATTTTACAGATGAAAATTGTCAGCCTCAGGAAAGATAAATAATTTACATAAGGTTGTGGAGTTAGTAAGACAGTGAGAGGTTTCAAGTTCAAATGTATCTGAATCTATAGTGGAAACATGTTGTTTTGGCTCTCCTGCATTCTCCCCCTTTTTGTGGTGAGCGCCTCTTTGGCGAGCAATTCCCTCCTCATCCTCATTCCATGTGGTTTGGTTGGGTTGACTGCCCCTCTCCAGGTTAGTCCGGGACCCAGGTAGAGTCCATCAGGTCATTGTGTCCCAGTGGGCACAATGGTCAGGAATGTCAGGTGTTACAACCACAGCCTACAGAAAGAATTGCATAGCTTTTTTTTCTTTTTTAAATTAAAAAAGGAGATCTTCCTCTTTTTTTCTGCTGCACTGGAATTTTGAGGATATAATTCCTATGATGGCTGGCAACTTTTTGCTTCCAAAAGCAAAGAGAGCCTGCTAAGAGTGGGGCCACCCACACAGTGGAAAGCAGAGATGACAGATGGAGAGAGATTAGTCTTAATTATATCTTTTATAATTAAAAATCCAGAAATCCCTGAACTCAGAGAATTCATGGACTTTTTCAGGTATATAAGGAAATTAATTCCTTTACTTTCTAAAAGCCCATTTGATACAGACTCCAAAACCCATATTCTTTCCATTGGATCACATTGTCTTATATATCAAAGATAAAACAACCTTCAAAGGGAAATAAAAATAAGATTTAACATAATAATTATATATGTAGTTTGTTTATGATATATTCTTTAGCTTATCTGTAAAAGTAATTTTACAGATTTTACATTTACATTTTTACAGATTTACATTTTAAAAGTTTGGGTAAAAAATATTTAAATGATTTTGCCACAGGGTAAATTAGGTAAGCATGTTGTTCAATCTTATTGGGAAATTTCTCCAGACAGTCAATTATACATTAATAATAGCTTACCTCTCTTATAGTTTCATTGTGTTTTTGTCCTTCATCATAAGCTAATGATAAATGACATGATTTAAGAGGATTTTTAAAACAGAGAAAACAATTAGTTCATAAATATAAAATATATTTATTTCTAATAATCAGATTTATTGACCCCACTGTAACGTTCACCCACAGAATTCGACTCAAAGGCATAGGTACACTAACGATAGGCAAGATGCAGTGACTGTGTGGGTGGGGAAGAGAGGATCCAGGATACTAGCACCTTCTTATTCATCAAATTAACAAAGTGCATCTATCAGAGAGGCTAGGCTAGGCTAAGGTAGGCAGTTAAGCCCCAAATTTCAGTGGGCTTTATTTTGTTTGGCTGTACTTTTTGTTCATGCTACATGTCCAATGTGAGTTAGTGGGGACTCTGCTCCATATAAGTCATTTCATGATGTAATTTAGTGAAGGTTACTCAGAGATGGAGACTTCACTAACTTATGCCATCTAGGAAACAGCTCTCTAGTCTGCGGTGGCAGAGTAAAGCAGAGAATGAAGAACTCACACTTTTGTTAAACACCCATGCTAGAAGTGACATATATCATTTCTCTACACAGCCTTAGCCAAAAGTATTCACATGGCCCCAACCTTAACTACAAGGGAAGCTGGAAAATTATGAATCATATGGAATATTTGATGAGCAATGACTATGTCTTCTACGGTGTCCAAGAGCAAAGAATGGAATGGATTTAACTGTGGTCCCTTAACTAGGCTGTAACTGCATACGTTTTTAGGTATATCTTTGGTTTCTCTGTTACGTTATGTAGGCTTTTTTAAAAAGGAAATTTCTACATCAATGAGATGGACTGTAGTAAATGTAGACATTAAAATAATCAATGACTTTGGAGTGTCTATAATTATACCTGGTAACTTGCACCTTAAGTTAAGCTGATCAAGTAGGCAAAATATCCTAAGCTGTAAAGGGCAAGGTGTGTGAGTGTATGTTAGGGTGTGTGTGTGTGTCTGCGCATGTGTGTGCATGTGTGTGTGTGTGTGGGGGGGCAGTATTCAATGGGTGCCCATCTTTAGTCTTAGGAGAACCTGTGTGTACCTGTTTAGTCTGCCCATCTTAATGGATGTGTGGGAAAGATGGTATATTCAAAGTTGAAGAGTGATTCAAGAATTCTTTGATATAATTTTACAGAGATCTGGAATTTCTGAAGACAGATATTTTTTTCTTTCAGTAGTCTGAACTCTTAAAAGTCTAATTTATGCCAGTAGTTCTTAATGGGAGTGGTACTGCCCTTTAGGAGTGTTTTGAAATTTTGCAGTGGGGCTTTCTGTGGAGCTGTTAGCTCGCTTTCTTTCTTTCTTTCTTTCTTTCTTTCTTTCTTTCTTTCTTTCTTTCTTTCTTTCTTTTTCTTTCTTTCTTTCTTTTTCTTTTTCTTTCTTTCTTTCTTTCTTCTTTCTCTTTCACTCTTTCCTTTCTTTTCTTTTTTTCTCTTTCCCTTCCTTCCTTCCTCTTTCTTTCTCTTTCTTTCTTTCTTTTTTTCTTTCTTTCTCTCTTTCTTCCTTCTCTCTCTCTCTCTCTCTCTTTCATTCTCCCTTTCTTTCCTTCTTCTTGGCTGTTAAAATAATTTGGAAGTCCCCAATGGCATTTAGTTGGTAGGAGTGCTGCATTTTTGGACATTCAGAAGTCCCACTTAGCATTCACAATCTGAGCCTCTATAATTAAAATATGCTTTATGTATAAACAACAAAAATGGACTTTTATATTTATTAAATTTTCCAGGAATACAACTATTGTATAAATGGAGGGAAAGTTGAACATTTTTTCTCTCAGAGCTTTACCAAATATTGTTTTCTATTTCAGAAAGTCATGTTGCCTCTGGCAACACGGCTCATAATATTTATATTCATAATGATTCTCCACATACATGTAAGTGCCTGATGACATTATTATATCTTCTAATGTTGTCATACTTGATTATTTACATACTTGAATATACATTATTTTTATAAATTACTTTCTTTGTATCTCTCCTTTTCACTATGTTTAGGGTACTTTTCATTGGAAGTTCTGGCCAGAGCAATCAGTCAAGAGAAAGAAATAAAGGGTATCCCAAATAGGAAAAGATGAATTCCAATTGTCTCTGTTTGCAGATGACGTGATTGTACATTTAGAAAATCCCATCGTCTCAGTCCAAAATTTCCTTAAGTTGACAAGCAACTTCAACAAGTCTCAGGATACAAAATCAATGTGCAAAAATCACAAGCATTCCTATATACCAATAATAGACAAACAGGGAGCCAAATTATGAGTGAACTCCCATTCACAATTGCTACAAAGAGAATAAGATACCCAGGAATACAACCTACAAGCGATGTGAAGGACCTCCTCAAGGAGAACTACAAACCACTGCTCAAAGAAATAAGAGAGGACAAATGGAAAAACATTCCATGCTTATGGATAGGAAGAATCAATATCATGAAAATGGCCAGACTGCCTGAAGTAATTTATAGATTCAATGCTATCCCCATCAAGTTACCACTACCATTGACTTTCTTCACAGAACTAGAAAAATCTACTTTACATTTCATATGGAACCAAAAAAAGAGCCCGTATAGCCAAGGTAATTCTAAGTAAAAAGAACAAAGCTGGAAGCATCATGCTCTCTGACTTCAAGCTATACTACAAGGCTACAGTAACCAAAACAGCATGGTACTGGTACTAAAACAGATATATAGAACAATAGAACAGAAGAGAGGCCTCAGAAATAACAACACACTTCTACAACCATCTGATCTTCAACAAACCTCACAAAAACAAGCAATTGGGGAAACTATTTCCTACTTAATAAATGGTGTTGAGAAAACTGGCTAGCCATATGCAGGTAACTGGCTAGCCATATCCAGAAAACTGAAACTGGACCCCTTCCTTACACCTTATACAAAAATTAACTCAAGATGGATTAAAGACTTAAACATAAGATCTAAAACAATAAAAAAACTAGAAGAAAACCTAGGCAGTACCATTCAGGACATAGGCATGGGCAAAGACTTCATGACTAAAACACCAAAAGCGATTGCAACAAAAGCCAAAATTGACAAATGGGATCTAATTAAACTAAAGAGCTTCTGCACAGCAAAAGAAACTATCATCAGAGTGAACAGACAACCTACAGAATGGGAGAAACTTTTTGCAATCCATCCATCTGACAAAGGTCTAATATCCAGAATCTACAAGGAACTTAAACAAATTTACAAGAAGAAAACAACCCCATCAAAAAGTGGGCAAAGGATATGAACAGACACTTCTCAAAAGAAGACATTTAAGCAGCCAACAAACATATGATAAAAAGCTCATCATCACTGGTCATTAGAGAAATGCAAATCAAAACCACCATGAGATACCATCTCATGCCAGTTAGAATGGCGATCATTAAAAAGTCAGGAAACAACAGATTCTGGTGAGGATGTGGAGAAATACGATCGCTTTTACACTGTTGGTGGGAGTGTAAATTAGTTCAACCATTGTGGAAGACAGTGGGGCAATTCCTTGAGGATCTAAAACCAGAAATACCATTTGACCCAGCAATCCCATTACTGGATATATAGACAAAAGATGATAAAACATTCTACTATAAAGACATATGCACATGTATGTTTATTGTGGCACTGTTCACAATAGCAAAGACTTGGACCAACCCAAATGCCCATCAATGATAGACTGGATAAAGAAAATGTGGCACATATATACCATGGAATAGTATGCAGCCATAAAAAAGGATGAGTTCACATCCTTTGCAGTGACATGGATGAAGCTGGAAACCATCATTCTCAACAAACTAACACAAGAACAGAAAACCAAACACCATATGTTCTCACTCATAAGTGGGAGCTGAACAATGAGAACACGTGGACACAGGGAGGGGAGCATCATACACTGGGGCCTCTTGTGGGGTGGGGTGCTAGGACAAGGATAGCAGTAGGAGAAATACCTAATGTAGATGACAGGTTATAGCTGCAGCAAACCACCATGGCACGTGTATACCTATGTAACAAACCTGCACGTTCTGCACATGTATCCCAGAACTTAAAGTATTAAAAAATAAATAAATAAAGTCAAAAACAGGAAAAGTGTAGGTTGGTCGGTAATATCTATTAATTTGACTTCAGAATAATAAAGGAACATAAAATATTTGCTATGAAAAGGGGTTGGATCTGATAAGGTTAAGAAGCAATGTGTTAGGCATGATGTTTAAAAGCACAGAGTTCAGAGATAAATACCTCTGAGCTCAAGACCAGCTCTAGTATATAACGTCAGGCAAATCATTTAACTTCTCCAAATCTTATCTCTCTCATCTCCAGAATGGGAGAACTACATATTATATTAGTTATTTTGAGGGTTAAGTGAGATAGTTAGATGTTTAGCTTGATGTCTGGCCCTTAGTAAGCAATAGATAAATCGTAGCTATTATTTCAAAGTTTCTGTTACTGATGAAACTTAAAACTCAACTCAACATAAAAGATATAGAAGCCAGAGTCTCTGTGGGAAGTAAAACTTGGTGTATCTATATAGAACCTCTGAATTTCTTTGTCAGTATCTTTCTGCCTTCTTTTTTTCTTTTTAAAAATGATCACTTTATCAACTAACAATGCACTGTCCACCCTCGCCAGTTGCCACATTGGTGGGTGTGGAAGAGGGGCTCTACCTGCCTTCAAAAGCATGCTCTTTGAAAACAGGCAGCTTTGCTTCATAGGCTAGCAATAGGTTTCTCCACTTTGCTTTAGGATAATCAAAACAAGGTTTTAATGAGCCCACCAGTAAAATGTGTTTCATGAGATTAGCAGTCTACACCACATTGTCCAATTAGAACCCTCTTCTTCTTTCTAAGTTTAGTTTCATAATATGACTGCTAATTGCACAGAAAGAGACATTTCCAACTCTTACTTTGGACCCATACACACTTAATATCTACTGCCTGGACCCTTTTTTCCTTCAGAACACCTGAAAAACTGTATGATGCCCAAGAAAATACACTTAAGCCGAAGTTTCTAAGTCTACCCAATCGTAATGTTAGAGCAGGAAGTAATTTTAATGTCTTTGGAATAACTTAAACTGATCTCTTATCTTGATTTAATATCCTTTTTTCCCCAAAAGTTGATCAGCATATTACAGGGTTAACAAATGGAAAGAGGGAGGAAAAAGATGATTTCTTGAGAGAATTTTGGAGCTCATTTATCTTTCCATCTGAAAGCTATTTTTCTATAAACTCCCACAAGACTGAAGTCTAAAATTGTGTAGGATCCATATCCTTGAACACACACATTAACCAATTTTAAGCAAATTGCTGCATTTTGCAAGCAATACCATACATAATCCAACCGTCTTTTCCCTGGATAATTAGCAGTGAGTGATCCCCCACCCTGACGAGCAGGCATGAAGGCTTGATTGAGCCCACAGCTGGGCTCCCAGTAATTATGAATCTCTTCGCATCCTGGGAAGAGCCTAGGGAGAGAAGGCCTGATGCCTGTTCACTCTACATTCTGGACTGCAACTGTGTCCTTTTGAAAAAATGACATACTAATTCAACAAATAGGTATTGAACTCCTCCTGTGTAACAGGTGCTATTATAGGTGCTGGGGATACAACAGTGAAGAAAAAAAAAAAAAAAAAAAAAAAATTCCCTGCCTGGCTAGAGATTGCAGGTTAGTGGGAAAAAACAGACAAAAAAGAAATAAAATAGATAAGTAAATTTTATATGACATGAGAAGCCAATAAGTCTTTTTCAATTTATTTATTCTTTTATTTTTCACTTTTGTTTGAGATTCAGGGGGTACATGTTCAGGTTTGTTACCTGGTTATATAGTGGGATGTTGAAGTTTCAGGTACAAATGATCCCATCACCCAGGTGTTGAGCATAGTATCCAATAGTTTTTCAACCCTTGCCCACCTCCCTCTCTCCAAGCTCTAGGAGTCCCCAGTGTCTATTGCCACCTTTATGTCCATGTGTACGCAATGTTTAGCTCCCACTTATAAGGGAGAACACGTGGTATTTGGTTTTCTCTTCCCATGTTAATTTGCTTAGGAAATGGCCTCCAGCCCCATCCATGTTGCTACAAAGGACATTTCATTCTTCTTATGGCTGTGTAGTTTTCCATGATGTATATGTACCACACTTTCTTTATCCAATAGACCACGGACAGGTACCTGGGTTGATTCCATGTCTTTGCTATTGCAAATAGTGCTGCGATGAACATGTAAGTGTGTGTGTGTCTTTTTGATAGAACTATTTGTTTTCTTCTGGATATATACCCAGTAATAGGATTTCTGAGTCAAATGGTAATTCTGTTTGAAGTTTTTTGAGAAATCTCCCAATTGCTTTCCACAGTGGCTGAACCAATTTACATTCTCATTAACAGTATATAACATTCCCTTTTCTCCATAGCCTCGCCAAATCTGTTGTTTTTAGACTTTTAACTAATAGTCATTCTGACAGGTATGAGATGGCATCTCGTCGTTTGAATTTGCATTTCTCTGGTGATTAGTGATGTGGAGCATTTTTTGTATGTGTTAATTGACTAAGAAGCTTATAAGTCTTAATAGAAATAGCAAGGAAGGATATTGAGCATTCCAGAGGGTGGGTTGCAGTTTTCTTAGAATGGATGTGGTGGGCCTCACTGGGCAGGCAACATCTGAGTAAAGACTAGAAGCAGCTGAGGAAGTGCACCATGGAGATATCTCGGGGACAGCGTTCTAAGCAGAGGGAAGAATCCATGGAAGGGCCTGTTTGAAGAACAGGCTTGGAGTCTACTGTGGACAAAGATGGTGAGCCAGAAGGTTGTATTGATGACGCCAGGTAGGTGAGGGTAGCTAACAGTCCTGCGGACCATCCTCAGGACATTGACTTTTACTCTGAGTGAGATGGGAAGTCATCGCAGGGTTTAGATTGGAGAAGCGACATGATCAGAAATGAGTTTTAAACGGACCCACTCTGGATTGGGAATGTCTTGCCTTGGGACAAGGATGGGAACATGGTCTCATGGGAGGCTTCTGCCACAACTCAAGTGGCAGTTGCTGGGGGCTTGGACCAGTGTGAAAACTGGGAGATGAGCAATAGTTGGATTCTGGAGATATATATATATATATATATATATATATATTTTTTTTTTTTTTTTTTTTTTTTTTGAGACGGAGTCTCGCTCTCTCGCCCAGGCTGGAGTGCAGTGGCCCCATCTCGGCTCACTGCAAGCTCTGCCTCCCGGGTTTACGCCATTCTCCTGCCTCAGCCTCCCGAGTAGCTGGGACTACAGACGCTCGCCACCTCGCCCGGCTATTTTTTTGTATTTTTTACTAGAGACGGGGTTTCACCGGGTTAGCCAGGATGGTCTTGATCTCCTGACCTCATGATCCGCCCGTCTCGGCCTCCCAAAGTGCTGGGATTACAGGCTTGAGCCACCGCGCCCGGCCGGATTCTGGATATATTTTTATGGTAAAGCCAGCAAGATTTCCTGTGGTATGGAGATGGAATGTGATAAACAAGAGTCCAGGATAACTCCACAGTTTTAAGACTAGATTTTTGAATCATCCAGACTCATTGCAAGGAAAAAATGATCTCGAATTCACAGTTAACTGTGTACTCTTCCTGGAATGTGTTTGTCTCTGTAGATATAGGTGAAAAAATATTCCTTCATCCCCAGAGGCTTTTAACTCCTTTTGAAGAGTCTCTGAGCCAACAGGTCAAATCAGCACAAAGTACTGCAGCCTGCTTGAATTTCACAGGTTCTCCTGCTGAGACAGACAAGCATTCACCCTCAGTTCACCCTTAGCTGTCTTTATGACCTCACCTGAAGAGGACACTTGTGTTCAGACATTGTTTCTGTAAAATATGTAAATAAAGCCATCTAGTCATTATGTGAGAATGTAAGCAACAGGGGATATTTTCTCTTGATCATTGCTGTGGGAAAAATCCACACAGCTTTTGACTTTGCTGAAACCTAGAAAGAATCTAGTAGCTTGCCTATGCCCTCATGGAATGAGGCAAATGGAAAGGACATCACTGTTGCCACTGGCGTTAAGTTTCTTTACGGGCCTTGACCCAGGCAAGGATCCTTGGTCCCACGTTACCATGAACAGCAGTCAAATCGTAAGAGAATCTCCCTGTCAGCAACAGGTGAGGAAAGCAAAAGATTACTACTCTTAATAGTTAGGCTTTGAAGTAATGCAGCTGATTTCCATAAGTCACACGAGATGGAAGACTTCTCATTCATTTGGAGACAAACATAGAGGGGGTCTCCTAAAAGTTTAATTAATACAGGCTCGATGAGAGCAGAGACCCTGTTGATCACTGTCATGTCCCCAGCACCTTTGAGAGTGTCTTCAACATAGTAGATGCTCTATAAATATTTGCTAAATAAATTAATACAAGGGAAGATGTTCCTAGTTTCCTCTCAAATGTACTAACTTACTCTGATAAAGTACTATACAGTTAATAAGGTAAAAGAAACTCTACTACAAGTTTCAGTGATGTAAACACAAGAGAAGAGTGCTAGTGTTTATTGAATACCCATGATATGCCAGAGTCCCAACTAAGAAACTTTTACCTATTATTTCATTCACTCCTCCTCACAGTCACACTGTAAGTTACATGTTATCACTCTCTTTTTACAAATGAAGAAACTGAGACTCAGATAATTTCAGTCATTTGTTCAAGCCCAGTCTGTTTGCTTTCAAATGCCATGATTATTTCACTATACCCTTATGTTTTCATTATTTGTGTGTGCCTCCCCTCCCCTAGTCTACAGGGAGCTTGCAGGCTAGGCGAAGGGAGGCATACACAAATAATGAAAACATTAGAGGCCAAGGAGAACCATGAGAAGTTCTAGCAATACATTCTAGAAAATCAGCGCATAGACTCTAGAGCCAAACAAATTCAAATCCTTTCTCTGACACTCGCTGGCTGTGTAATTCTCCTCAGGGAAACTATCCAACCTCGCAGTGCCTTTATTTTCTCACGTGTAAAATGGGAATAATTTTAGTACTTACACTGTGAGGTTGTTGTGAGAATTGAGTATATATAAATACACATAGCATGTGACATGTACATGTTGTTGATGAGGACGAAGTCCAGGAAGTGCTTCAAGGGAGATAAGGCGTTGTAAGAGTGAGTGAAATTTGGATAGATAGCAATTCAGGCAAAGCTCTCAAACATAGGGACTAATGTGACCGAAGGCATGGAAGCCATAGAATATTAGAGGAACACAATGATAGAGTTTGGCTGGAATGTAGACCGGCGATCATCCATGGGGTGGTATGCCTAAGTTTTCCGGGAGTGCTATGTCAAACAACAGCCCCAGGACCAAATGCTGATTTAGGCCTTCCCCCAGGGAAGTGGAGGTAAGGGACCAACACTCCCAATCCCAGAGAGAAAGCAGGCAGAAGATGAGGCAAGAAGGCAGACTGGGGTCAGATCATAATCTCAAATGCCAGGTTCAGGGATTAGCCTTTATATTCTGTACACATTTTCTGCTAATAAAGAGTTATGCTCTAATCAGAAATGTTCCTGCATGGGAAACAAGGTAGAACAATTCCAAAACAACTTATGAACTGCCCCCATATTGTGCACTGCAGAAGAAGCTACATTGCCTAAACAAAAACCATTTTTCCTCTTACATAGAATCTCTTTCTGAAAGCAGGGAAAAGATGAGAATGGGCAAAATGAAATCATGGAAATTCACATATATGAAGGGAAGGCATGTGGTATAATGACCAGAGCTGAGGACATGGTCACAGCACACATGTCCATGAAGCTGGCACTGGGTCAGAGTTTCTAGAAGAAGCAGACCATCACTTCCTACTATAAAAAGGCAAAATGTTCAGCTTTCTGTAACCAAGAAGCGTTACTGTCCTCTAGAGAAGTCACTCAATCATTATGAGCCACTGAGAGGTTATAGATATTGAGGCAATGACCCCTTCCCTGAGAAACCTGCTTCATGGTTGAGGAAACAGATGAGGTCTGTGTTTAGAATAAGTAAAGGAAATTTTTTCACAATAGCATTACCAACATGCATACATGAGTATTGCACAAAACCTCAAATGCTGGGAGACAGCAGATGAGATAGTCAAGATCAATGGGATTAATCTTAGAAGGCATTTGGAATGAGGTGAAATCTTGGCTAACTTAAAAGGGAAAGTTCAGGTATGAAAATGACTTCAGGTTCAGATGGATCCAGGGGCTGAAATGATGTCACCAGGACTCTGATTTTCCCTCCATTCTGTATTCCATTCATCCTTGCATGGTTTCATTTGTCAGCTAATGCTTTCTGCACATTATGGGCAAGAAGTCTATCAGCTGAGCAATCTCAGCAGAGTGTTTTTCTGTCCCAATGACAGCATATTGATCTAGGAAGGGACTCAAATTTATTCTGCTACAGCCACATATCCATTCCTGAACCAGTCATTTTGACTGTGGGATTAGATGCATGATCAGCTACGTCTCAGTAATGAGCCCTCCTAGTCATATATGAAATTATTACAGGGAGGTTCTCCAAAGGAAAACATTGTTCAGGGAAAACCAACTAAAAAACCATGAAGGGTATATAGAGCAGAAACAGACAATTATTCCTCAACTCTTAGGGGGTAAGAAATGAGAAGAGGGCATATTTGCATAAATTATTTTGGAAAGATAAATACAAGTGTTACCAACAACATTTTAAGACTTTGGTTTTTCAAACTTTTATATTTTTAGTTACCAAACTTGTTTCCCTCCTAATAGATATCTTTTTATGTAAACCATAAATATAAAACAGATAAAAGCAAAACAACTGTGAATGAGGCAAAGAGAAGGTGTGAGGCTGGAACCTGCACCCACTTGGTCTCCTCCTGCGATATTGTGTTAGCTACAAGTCACTTCGGAGAAACCCTGGGACTATTTAAAATCCTGCTGGCTGAAAATATAAACAGCTTCAAGAAAGGTTTAGAAAACACTGGACAAACCTATAGATCTATGATGGACTATAAGGGAAGTGGAGGAACTTGATTGATATATCATGAGATTTAGGTCGTGCTCACTCCCCCACTGACAAGGTATGCCCCATGTCACTGTGAAAGTAAAACACTGGCTTCGAGCTCCTGTGGCTTCTCTTATTCCAGGTAGAGGCTTTGGAATCACACAGGACTAGATTAAAGTTCCACCTCCAAACTTACTGGTTATATGACCTTGGGCAATTTGCTTACTTTTCTGAACTTGTTTTCTAATGTGTAAAATGCATTTCTGTTTATTCACAGGGTCATCTTTCAGGTAACAAGAGATCATATAAATAATGCATGCACCTGAGGGCGTGTCACACAATGAGCACTCAGGAGGCCAATTTCTTCATTTTCTTGGCCAATAGCATTACCAAGAAATCTAGAGATGCTGCTAAATTGCCAGATAAGGATCCTTTTTTGATTAGTGCAAGCCCCAAGACTGTGGGCCTCAATGTTACTAAGAGCAACACAAATACAAGCATTAATACTGATTCTGATGCTGAAAGTAATGCATACCATGTGCCAAGGACCAGTCTATATGCTTTATACGCCTCATCCCTCTAATCCTTACAATAATCCTAGAAGGTAGGTCCCATTATTAGTCCCATTTTACAAACAAAGGAAAAAGCTTTTAGAGAGCTTAGTTGACCTCCAACACATCCATAGCCAATGTGTGTTGATAGCCCAGCCAGAAAGTGGCCAAGGTAAGAAATGTACTGTTTGATGTAAGGAAGAATTTTCTGGTAGCGAAGGTTGTTATGAAATGGATCTGGCTACCAGCCCAGAGATCCTTAAACATAAGCTCCATTATCCTTGGAGGTTTTGCTAACCACCTGGCTGGTGGAATTAATGGATATCATAATTTCTTGATTTGGCTCTAGGAAAAGTTAAGATGGAACAAGGCATAGGGATTGAGTCCCTGAGTTTGAGCTTTATCAGCTTTTTTTCCCTTGTCTCTCCTGTGCTCCATTTATCAGAGCCTGCAGCTCTCCATTAAAGTCACTGGAACCATCTTTTAGCTCCATCTCCACCCTTTGCTCCAAATCCTTCCTTCTCCTCTGGTTTCTCTCTGGAGCCTGTGCATTTAGTTCTCCTCTCTTGGCCTTGTGTCTTCTGATTGGCAACTTTGTTAGACAGTCTGCCTGACTTTTGCTTTGATTTCTCCTTCTGAGTGCCACACCCTATGGCCCTGGGCAATATGATATCCTGACTCAGAGGCCCAGACCTCCTAACCCAAAAGGCCCCTGCTTTTTACAGAGGTAAGTTAAATGGTACTAGGTTTGCTCACCACTTGGTTCCATTTTCTGAGGTTTGAAGGGCTCATTACTTAATCATCATATTTTGTTGTTTTTTGACCCCTTCTCACCCTCCCTAAAGCCTGAAAGTGTTTTGGGTGATTAAAGAACAGATGTCATTGTTACTGAGCCTTATAAGCACACAAAACAAAACAAAACTGAAGAAAAGGGTTTTAAGGTTCCCAAAACATCAAGTGGCAACAGAGGATACAGGTTTGCAATTATAATTGCCTATCTATAAATTCCTATTTTGGAAAATGCAATTATTATAATAATAGCACATGAAGAATCTTACTCATATCACCCAGCCCATATCATCTCCGTGTCCGCTCTTGAGATGTGCTGTCATACATAAACAATATATTAAATTTGGCTGAAACATAGCCCACACTCCCATCTCATCTTTGTAGTCTGTGTTAGTCTGTTCTCATGCGGCTATAAGGACATACCAGAGACTAGGTAATTTATAAGGGAAAGAGGTTTAAGGTTTAATTGACTCACAATTCTGCATGACTGGGGAGGCCTCAGAAAACTTACAATAATGGCAGAAGGGGAAGCAAAGACATCCTTATTCACATGATGGCAGGAAGGAGAAGTGCCAAGCAAAAGGGGAAAAAGCCCTTTATAAAACCATCAGATCTCGTGAGAACTGACTCATGAGAACAGCATGAGGGTAACCACCCCCATGGTTAAATTACCTCCCACTCGGTCCCTCCCATGACACGTGGGGATTATGGAACTACAACTCAAGATGAGATTTGGGTGGGGACACAGCAAAACCATATCACATTCTCTCTGGTTACTTTACTTATATATTAAACAAACAAACAAACAAACAAACAAAAAAAAGAAAAACAGAAGTAATGGGTAGCTGATGCAAAAGAAACAGATCTTTTTATTTTTATTATTTTTATTTTTATTTTTTTAATTTATTTATTATTATTAAACTTCAAGTTGTAGGGTACATGTGCACAACGTGCAGGTTTGCTACATATGTATACTTGTGCCATGTTGGTGTGCTGCACCCATCAACTCGTCATTTACATCAGGTAAAACTCCCAATGCAATCCCCCCTCCCCCCTCCCCATGATAGGCCCCGGTGTGTGATGTTCCCCTTCCCGAGTCCAAGTGATCTCATTGTTCAGTTCCCGCCTATGAGTCAGAACATGCGGTGTTTGGTTTTCTGTTCTTGTGATAGTTTGCTGAGAATGATGGTTTCCAGCTGCATCCATGTCCCTACAAAGGACACAAACTCATCCTTTTTTATGGCTGCATAGTATTCCATGGTGTATATGTGCCACATTTTCTTAATCCAATCTGTCACTGATGGACATTTGGGTTGATTCCAAGTCTTTGCTATTGTGAATAGTGCTGCAATAAACATATGTGTGCATGTGTCTTTATAGCAGCATAATTTATAATCCTTTGGGTATATACCCAGTAATGGGATGGCTGGGTCATATGGTACATCTAGTTCTAGATCCTTGAGGAATCGCCATACTGTTTTCCATAATGGTTGAACTAGTTTACACTCCCACCAACAGTGTAAAAGTGTTCCTATTTCTCCACATCCTCTCCAGCACCTGTTGTTTCCTGACTTTTGAATGATCGCCATTCTAACTGGTGTGAGATGGTATCTCATTGTGGTTTTGATTTGCATTTCTCTGATGGCCAGTGATGATGAGCATTTTTTCATGTGTCTGTTGGCTGTATGAACGTCTTCTTTTGAGAAATGTCTGTTCATATCCTTTGCCCACTTTTTGATGGGGTTGTTTGTTTTTTTCTTGTAAATTTGTTTGAGTTCTTTGTAGGTTCTGGATATTAGCCCTTTGTCAGATGAGTAGATTGCAAAAATTTTCTCCCATTCTGTAGGTTGCCTGTTCACTCTGATGGTAGTTTCTTTTGCTGTGCAGAAGCTCTTTAGTTTAATGAGATCCCATTTGTCAATTTTGGCTTTTGCTGCCGTTGCTTTTGGTGTTTTAGACATGAAGTCTTTGCCCATGCCTATGTCCTGAATGGTACTACCTAGGTTTTCCTCTAGGATTTTTATGGTATTAGGTCTAACATTTAAGTCTCTAATCCATCTTGAATTAATTTTCGTATAAGGAGTAAGGAAAGGATCCAGTTTCAGCTTTCTACTTATGGCTAGCCAATTTTCCCAGCACCATTTATTAAATAGGGAATCCTTTCCCCATTTCTTGTTTCTCTCAGGTTTGTCAAAGATCAGATGGCTGTAGATGTGTGGTATTATTTCTGAGGACTCTGTTCTGTTCCATTGGTCTATATCTCTGTTTTGGTACCAGTACCATGCTGTTTTGGTTACTGTAGCCTTGTAGTATAGTTTGAAGTCAGGTAGCGTGATGCCTCCAGCTTTGTTCTTTTGACTTAGGATTGTCTTGGAGATGCGGGCTCTTTTTTGGTTCCATATGAACTTTAAAGCAGTTTTTTCCAATTCTGTGAAGAAGCTCATTGGTAGCTTGATGGGGATGGCATTGAATCTATAAATTACCTTGGGCAGTATGGCCATTTTCACGATATTGATTCTTCCTATCCATGGGCATGGTATGTTCTTCCATTTGTTTGTGTCCTCTTTTATTTCACTGAGCAGTGGTTTGTAGTTCTCCTTGAAGAGGTCCTTTACATCCCTTGTAAGTTGGATTCCTAGGTATTTTATTCTCTTTGAAGCAATTGTGAATGGAAGTTCATTCATGATTTGGCTCTCTGTTTGACTGTCACTGGTGTATAAGAATGCTTGTGATTTGTGCACATTAATTTTGTATCCTGAGACTTTGCTGAAGTTGCTGATCAGCTTAAGGAGATTTTGGGCTGAGACAATGGGGTTTTCTAAATATACAATCATGTCGTCTGCAAACAGGGACAATTTGACTTCTTCTTTTCCTAACTGAATCCCCTTGATTTCTTTCTCTTGCCTGATTGCCCTAGCCAGAACTTCCAACACTATGTTGAATAGGAGTGGTGAGAGAGGGCATCCCTGTCTTGTGCCAGTTTTCAAAGGGAATTTTTCCAGTTTTTGCCCATTCAGTATGATATTGGCTGTGGGTTTGTCATAAATAGCTCTTATTATTTTGAGGTACGTTCCATCAATACCGAATTTATTGAGCGTTTTTAGCATGAAGGGCTGTTGAATTTTGTCAAAAGCCTTTTCTGCATCTATTGAGATAATCATGTGGTTCTTGTCTTTGGTTCTGTTTATATGCTGGATTATGTTTATTGATTTGCGAATGTTGAACCAGCCTTGCATCCCAGGGATGAAGCCCACTTGATCATGGTGGATAAGCTTTTTGATGTGCTGCTGAATCCGGTTTGCCAGTATTTTATTGAGGATTTTTGCATCGATGTTCATGAGGGATATTGGTCTAAAATTCTCTTTTTTGGTTGTGTCTCTGCCAGGCTTTGGTATCAGGATGATGTTGGCCTCATAAAATGAGTTAGGGAGGATTCCCTCTTTTTCTATTGATTGGAATAGTTTCAGAAGGAATGGTACCAGCTCCTCCTTGTACCTCTGGTAGAATTCAGCTGTGAATCCATCTGGTCCTGGACTTTTTTTGGTTGGTAGGCTATTAATTATTGCCTCAATTTCAGAGCCTACTATTGGTCTATTCAGGGATTCAACTTCTTCCTGGTTTAGTCTTGGAAGAGTGTAAGTGTCCAGGAAATTATCCATTTCTTCTAGATTTTCCAGTTTATTTGCGTAGAGGTGTTTATAGTATTCTCTGATGGTAGTTTGTATTTCTGTGGGGTCGGTGGTGATATCCCCTTTATCATTTTTAATTGCGTCGATTTGATTCTTCTCTCTTTTCTTCTTTATTAGTCTTGCTAGTGGTCTGTCAATTTTGTTGATCTTTTCAAAAAACCAACTCCTGGATTCATTGATTTTTTGGAGGGTTTTTTGTGTCTCTATCTCCTTCAGTTCTGCTCTGATCTTAGTTATTTCTTGCCTTCTGCTAGCTTTCGAATGTGTTTGCTCTTGCTTCTCTAGTTCTTTTAATTGCGATGTTAGAGTGTCAATTTTAGATCTTTCCTGCTTTCTCTTGTGGGCATTTAGTGCTATAAATTTCCCTCTACACACTGCTTTAAATGTGTCCCAGAGATTCTGGTATGTTGTATCTTTGTTCTCATTGGTTTCAAAGAACATCTTTATTTCTGCCTTCATTTCGTTATGTACCCAGTAGTCGTTCAGGAGCAGGTTGTTCAATTTCCATGTAGTTGAGCGGTTTTGATTGAGTTTCTTAGTACTGAGTTCTAATTTGATTGCACTGTGGTCTGAGAGACAGTTTGTTATAATTTCTGTTCTTGTACATTTGCTGAGGAGTGCTTTACTTCCAATTACGTGGTCAATTTTGGAGTAAGTACGATGTGGTGCTGAGAAGAATGTATATTCTGTTGATTTGGGGTGGAGAGTTCTATAGATGTCTATTAGGTCTGCTTGCTGCAGAGATGAGTTCAATTCCTGGATATCCTTGTTAACTTTCTGTCTCGTTGATCTGTCTAATGTTGACAGTGGAGTGTTGAAGTCTCCCATTATTATTGTATGGGAGTCTAAGTCTCTTTGTAAGTCTCTAAGGACTTGCTTTATGAATCTGGGTGCTCCTGTATTGGGTGCATATATATTTAGGATAGTTAGCTCTTCCTGTTGAATTGATCCCTTTACCATTATGTAATGGCCTTCTTTGTCTCTTTTGATCTTTGATGGTTTAAAGTCTGTTTTATCAGAGACTAGTATTGCAACCCCCGCTTTTTTTTGTTCTCCATTTGCTTGGTAAATCTTCCTCCATCCCTTTATTTTGAGCCTATGTATGTCTCTGCGTGTGAGATGGGTCTCCTGAATACAGCAGACTGATGGGTCTTGACTCTTTATCCAGTTTGCCAGTCTGTGTCTTTTAATTGGAGCATTTAGTCCATTTACATTTAAGGTTAAGATTGTTATGTGTGGACTTGATCCTGCCATTATGATATTAACTGGTTATTTTGCTCGTTAGTTGATGCAGTTTCTTCCTAGCCTTGATGGTCTTTACATTTTGGCATGTTTTTGCAATGGCTGGTACCGGTTGTTCCTTTCCATGTTTAGTGCTTCCTTCAGAGTCTCTTGTAAGGCAGGCCTAGTGGTGACAAAATCTCTAAGCATTTGCTTATCTGTAAAGGATTTTATTTCTCCTTCACTTATGAAACTTAGTTTGGCTGGATATAAAATTCTGGGTTTAAAATTCTTTTCTTTAAGAATGTTGAATATTGGCCCCCACTCTCTTCTGGCTTGGAGAGTTTCTGCCGAGAGATCTGCTGTTAGTCTGATGGGCTTCCCTTTGTGGGTAACCCGACCTTTCTCTCTGGCTGCCCTTAAGATTTTTTCCTTCATTTCAACTTTGGTGAATCTGGCAATTATGTGTGTTGGAGTTGCTCTTCTCGAGGAGTATCTTTGTGGCGTTCTCTGTATTTCCTGGATTTGAATGTTGGCCTGCCCTACTAGGTTGGGGAAGTTCTCCTGGATGATATCCTGAAGAGTGTTTTCCAACTTGGTTCCATTTTCCCCCTCACTTTCAGGTACCCCAATCAGACGTAGATTTGGTCTTTTTACATAATCCCATACTTCTTGCAGGCTTTGTTCATTTCTTTTTCTTCTTTTTTCTTTTGGTTTCTCTTCTCGCTTCATTTCATTCATTTGATCCTCCATCGCTGACTTCTTTCTTCCAGTTGATCGAGCCGGTTACTGAAGCTTGTGCATTTGTCACGTATTTCTCGTGCCATGGTTTTCGTCTCTTTCATTTCGTTTGTGAGCTTCTCTGCATTAATTACTCTAGCCATCAATTCTTCCACTTTTTTTTCAAGATTTTTAGTTTCTTTGTGCTGGGTACGTAATTCCTCCTTTAGCTCTGAGAAATTTGATGGACTGAAGACTTCTTCTCTCATCTCGTCGAAGTCATTCTCCGTCCAGCTTTGATCCGTTGCTGGCGATGAGCTGCGCTCCTTTGCCGGGGGAGATGCGCTCTTATTTTTTGAATTTCCAGCTTTTCTGCCCTGCTTTTTCCCCATCTTTGTGGTTTTATCTGCCTTTGGTCTTTGATGATGGTGATGTACTGATGGGGTTTTGGTGTAGGTGTCCTTCCTGTTTGATAGCTTTCCTTCTAACAGTCAGGATCCTCAGCTGTAGGTTGTAGCTGTAGGAGATTGCCTGAGGTCCACTCTAGACCCTGTTTGCCTGGGTATCAGCAGCAAAGGCTGCAGAAGATAGTATATTTCTGAACAGCGAGTGTACCTGTCTGATTCTTGCTTTGGAAGCTTCCTCTCAGGGGTGTACTCCACCCTGTGAGGTGTGGGGTGTCAGACTGCCCCTAGTGGGGGATGTCTCCCAGTTAGGCTACTCAGGGGTCAGGGACCCACTTGAGCAGGGAGTCTGTCCCTTCTCAGATCTCAACCTCCGTGTTGGGAGATCCACTGCTCTCTTCAAAGCTGTCAGACAGAGTCGTTTGCGTCTGCAGAGCTGCTGCGTTTGTTATTGTTTACTGTGCCCTGTCCCCAGAGGTGGAGTCTACAGAGACAGGCAGGTTTCCTTGAGCTGCTGTGAGCTCCACCCAGTTCGAGCTTCCCAGCAGCTTTGTTTACCTACTTAAGCCTCAGCAATGGCGGGCGCCCCTCCCCCAGCCTCGCTGCTGCCTTGCCGGTAGATCACAGACTGCTGTGCTAGCAATGAGGGAGGCTCCGTGGGTGTGGGACCCTCCCGGCCAGCTGTGGGATATGATCTCCTGGTGTGCCGGTTTGCTTAAAGCGCAGTATTGGGGTGGGAGTTACCCAATTTTCCAGGTGTTGTGTGTCTCAGTTCCCCTGGCTAGGAAAAGGGATTCCCTTCCCCCTTGCGCTTTCCAGGTGAGGCAATGCCTCGCCCTGCTTCAGCTCTCGCTGGTCGGCCTGCAGCAGCTGACCAGCACCGATCGTCTGGCACTCCCCAGTGAGATGAACCCAGTACCTCAGTTGAAAATGCAGAAATCACAGGTCTTCTGTGTCGCTCGCGCTGGGAGTTGGAGACTGGAGCTGTTCCTATTCGGCCATCTTGCTCCGCCCCCTCCTATTTTTATTATTTTTATCTAAACTTCTTAGCATTTCATAATTACCTTCACCCAACTTGGTTAACAACACATTTCCTGCCATTTTCCCTCAGGTTTTCCGCTGTGTAACTATCAATGTTTGGCCAGAGGGTCAGACTGGAATTCACAAAAAGGCTTCACCCTTTTCTGTTCTTTGTGCCCCAGACATGTTTGTAGTGATTTTTAAAATGTATATAAACAACTTTATTGAGATATAATTCACATAGCATACAATTTACCCATTTAAAGGGTACAGTGTAATGGTTTTTAGTATATTCACAAAGTTGTTCAGCCATTACCATAATCAATTTTAGAGCTCTTTTATCACCCTCCAAAGGAACCCCATATCCACTAGCAGTCACTGCCTCTTCTTCCTCCCTTCAGTGACCCACCACCTGTCACAGGTGAGCAGCAGAGATTGTGGAAATACTGTTGCACGTTTGATTCGCTCTTCATTCTGATTTCAATCTGGAAGGTTCATGACTGGTATCATACGAAAAAGACACATGCACACACGTTTATAACAACACAATTCACAATTGCAAAAATACAGAACCTACCTAAATGCCCATCAACCAATGAATGCATAAAGAAAATATGATATATATACAGCATGGAATACTACTCATCTAAAAACTGGAATGAAATAATGGCTTTTGTCGCAACTTGGATGGAGCTGGAGGCCATTCTTTTAAGTGACGTTACTCAGGATTGGAAAATCAACTATTGTATGTTCTCACTTACAAGTGGGGGCTAAGCTATGAGGATACAAAGGCATAAGAATGATATAATGGACTTGGGGAACTCGGGGGGAATGGTGGGAGGAGGTGAGGAATAAAAGACTACATACTTGGTACAGTGTACACTGCTCAGGTGATGGGTGAACCAAAATCTCAGAAATCACCACTGAAGACCTCATCTATGCAACTGAACACAAGCTGTTTCCCCAAAACTACTGAAATTTTTAAAATAAAGTTCATGACTGGGCTGGGGAAGTGGTGCACTCCCCCATGAGGCTCAAGAGGCCATCTATTAGGAGGAATTCCAGTGCAAATGACTAAGGGTGATATTTCAATATTGCTGCCAACATCTGCCAATAATTTTCCACACAGGCCTAACTACTTGTAAATGAGTATTTACAACTTTCCTTTTTCCCAGGAACCATTTCTGAACTGGAAAAGAGACTTTTTTTTTTTTGAGATGGAGTCTTGCTTTGTCGCCCAGGCTGGAGTGCAGTGGTGCTGCAAGCTCCGCCTCCTGGATTCACGCCATTCTCCTGCCTCAACCTCCCGAGTAACTGGGACTACAGGCGCCCGCCACCACGCCCGGCTAATTTTTTGTATTTTTAGTAGAGATGGGGTTTCACTGTGTTAGCCAGGAAGGTCTCGGTCTCCTGGCCTCATGATCCGCCCGCCCTGGCCTCCCAAAGTGCTGGGATTATAGGCGTGAGCCACCATGCCTGGCGGAAAAGATATTTTTAAAAATTCTTTGTCAAAATTCTGTGCACAAATTATTTCCTTCTGGCCCTCTGAGTCACCCTCTGCTCCCTGCAGCCCCCAGGCCCCCTTCCTCTCTCTAAGCACTCTTGAAATTCTGGACCTTCTTATGGCCCCAGCAAGCCAGGGTCCTCATCTTTGGTGCATCACAGGTTCAGACATAATTCCACACTTATAGTGGGTTCTTTCTGCCTGTCCCTGCTTCATCCCCCATCAGAGCTCAACTGCTCATCTTTTAATGCATCTCTTATACTCCAGGCATTAGTTTATTTTTTTTTTAATTGTACTGAGTGGTACTAAATTATATCATCTTCCTAGTTCACATAAACTCTTAGCCTGGTGTGAAGAAAGCACTCTGAAAGCTATTGCTCTATTTAAGCATGAAAATCAGTGTTCTGAATAATTGTGTGGAGGAACAACAGTGGGTAGAGGAAGGGGAGAGAAAGGAGGTGTGATTCTTTTAGGAATTAAACGCAGCTGAGTCAGAGGTCTGTGTCAGAAGCTGAACTATAAATCTGGTGACACAGCAGTGGGAGAAACAGCTCCCCCATCAAGCAAGGAGTGTTAGCTCTCTGGATGTGCTGTGGTATCATTCTCTGCATGTCTTAATGTTTAACTCCTAATGTAACCTGCTGAAAATAATTTTCAGTGCTAATTAATGTTCATAGTAAACGCTGCTTATAGGTAATTTTGGTGGTGTTAAATGTGGAGTCAGATGCTAGAGCAGGGCTTCTCGAATTTGAGTGTGCACAGAACCATGGGGAGCTTGTTAAAATTCAGATTCCTGGGTCACACCTCCAGAGTTTCAGTGGCTGAGCAGGCCCAGCATTACGCAGGTTTTCAGTGGGTCCAGGCCACACTTGGAGAAAAATTATGTGGGAAATATCCCAGGTGGGAATAACAGATGTGTGATGCAAACTGGGAACTTGCAGATGGCACAGGCTTCCCTCTGTGTTTCTTCTTTCCGCTTGCCATGGAGAGGGTAAAAATATATGTAGGGGTGGGTACCTGGGAAATGTTACCAGAAACTTTGCTGCTTGAAGTTAAATGTCTCAAAGGCTTCATGAAAGATGCCTAGATTAAACATTATTTCTGGGTGTGTCTGTGAGAGTGTTTCTGAATGAAACAAGCATTTGAATTGGTGGACTCAGTAAAGTAGATGGACCTCCACTATATGGGTTGACATCAACCAGTTTGTTTAGGGCCTTGCTATGGTTTGAATATTTGTGTCCTCTCCCAAATTTACATTGAAGCTTAATCCCCAGTGCAACAGTATTAAGAGGTGGGGCCTTGAGAAGGTGATTAGCCCATGAGGGCTCCATCCTTATGAATATTAATATCTTATAAAAGGTATTGCCTCTCTGCCTCTTCCTCCACGTGAGACTCAGCATTCGTCCCCTCCAGAGGATTCAGCAACAAGGCGCCATCTTGGAAGCAGAGAGTAGCCCTCACAGACACCAAATCTGCCAGTGCCTTGATTTTGGACTTCCCAGCCTCCAGAACTGTGAGCAGTAAACTTATATTGTTAATAAATAACTCAGCCTGTGTTATTTTTTTATAGCAGTCCAAAGGACTAAGACAGGCCTGGCTGGAAAAAAAAAAAAAAAAAGGCAGAGAAGGGAGGAATTCACCCCACCCCCCAATTTTATTATTTCACCTCACTGCTGGAGCTGGGACATGTTATCTCCAGCTCTCAAACTGGAACTTACACCACAGGCTTCCCTACTTCTCAGGCTTTGGACACAGGCAGAATTATACCACAGGCTTTCCTGGGGCTCCAGTCTTGCAGACCCTGAGACTTCTCAGTGTCCATAATTGTGGGAGTCAATTTCTCACAATCATTTTCTCTCTCTCTCTCCCTCCCTCCCTCTCCACTCTCTCTCTTCCTATATATAAATATATGTATGTATCTATACTGTATATATATGTATATACACACATACATACATATATACAAATTGATATGGTTTGGCTGTGTCCCCACCCAAATCTCATCTTGAATTCCCACATGTTGTGGGAGGTAATTGAATCATGGGGTTAAGTCTTTCCCATGCTATTCTCGTGATAGTCAGTAAGTCTTACGAGATCTGATGGTTTTAAAAAGAGGAGGGCCCCTGCACACGTTCTCTCATTTTTTGCCTGCTACTAACCATGTAAGATGTGACTTGCTCCTCCTTGCCTTCCACCATGATGGTGAGGCTTCCCCAGCCATGTGGAATTGTAAGTCCAATTAAACCTCTTTCTTTTGTAAATTGTTCAGTCTTGGGTATGTCTTTACCAGCAGCATGAAAATGGACTAATACACAAATATAGAGATGTATTAGATATACATATGTGTGTGTATGTACAATAGAGAGAGAGAGAGAGAGAGAAGGAAAGACAGAGAGAATGAGAGTGAGATTTATTATGAGGAATTGGCTCATGTGATTATGGAGACTGAAAAGTCCCATGATCTTCCATCTGCAAGCTGGAGACCTAGGAAAGCCAACCAGTGATGTAATACACACACACACCCACATACATACACTTTCACACAAACACACTCACACACTCATGCATACTCACATACATACTCATACATACACACACACACAACTAACATGTTCTGAAGAGTAAAGGCTAGTTGTCCTACAGAGTATTCCATGTTCTAGATTCTCTTGACATTTTCCTTGCAATTCAAATCAATTCAATCATGATTCATCCATTTATGGCTCGGATGCCACCCAGCTGAGGTTAGGTACCTTCCACTGCATGACTTCAAGGAGCACACAATGAAAGGTAACCCATTACTAGTGATGGCATGAGCATACTATTGTTCTCAGTATTTCTCCACTCCCCATGGGACTTTCTTTTTTATTGGGGGGAGATTTTACTTTTATTTTCCAACTGCTAGTGCCTGCCTGCAGGATCTGCCTGACTCCTCACTCTCGTATAGCTCATGAGTTGGCTCTGCTTTTTTCACTTTTCTACCACATGAACATTGGAGAGAAGAGTATTATTTTCTGTCTTCTAGTTATCTTGTGGGCTCAAGTTATAGATAATTTTATATATTCTCCTTGTTGATATGCATGGTTCTTGAAAGACATATGAAAAATTAGGATTTAGGAGTCCTGTCATTATTCTATGGGAATTTGGAAGTCCCAAATGAGCTTCTAATGTCAATTTTTCTTAAAGCTTGTAAGAGCTGGAGCCAGACATGAGCTCTGAATATAATCAATTGACTTTGACTCTAAGGAAATACTTATAGTGAGTCAAAGCATTTTAACCTACATCTGAGATGAATATAAATGTTACACAGGTAGTGATGGATAGTTCTTAAAATGAGTATAATGGTTGTTATTTGTTTTTCTTCCTTCATATTTTGTTTCAAATTATTTGATAGCATTTCTAATTGACTATTGTATTAATGATGTTTTATTTTTAATATACTGCATCTCCATAGGGAAATCATAGTTGCCTGCAGTTGTGTGTTAATCTGTGTTGCCAATCAATCTAGGAAGCAATATAATATACTCCTTAAAACCTCTGAAATCAAAAAATCATCCAAGATGGCCAAATAGGAACAGCTCCAGGCTACAGCTCCCAGCGTAAGCGACCCAGAAGATGGGTGATTTCTGCATTTCCAATTGAGGTACCAGGTACATCTCACTGGGGCGTGTCAGACAGTGGGTGCAGGACAGTGGGTGCAGCCCACCAAGCAAGAGTCAAAGCAGGGTGAGGCATCACCTCACCTGGGAAGCACAAGGGGTAAGGGAATTCCCTTTCCTAGCCATGGGAAACCATGACGCACAGCACCTGGAGAATTGGGTCACTCCCACCCTAATACTGCACTTTTCCAAGGGTCTTAGCAAATAGCACACCAGGAGATTATATCCTGCGCCTGGCTCGGAGGGTCCCACGCCCATGGGGCCTCCCTCATTGCTAGCATAGCAGTCTGAGATCTAACTGCAAGGTGGTGGTGAGGCTGGGGGAGGGGCGCCCACCATTGCTGGGGCTTGAGTAGGTAAACAAAGCAGCCAGGAAGCTCAAACTGGGTGGAGCCCACCACAGTTCAAGGAGGCCTGCCTGCCTCTGTAGACTCCAACTCTGGGGACAGGGCATAGCCAAACAAAAGGAAGCAGAAACCTCTGCAGATGTAAATGTCCCCGTCTGATAGCTTTGAAGAGAGTAGTGGTTCTCCCAGCACAGAGTTTGAGATCTGAGAACGGACAGATTGCCTCCTCAAGTGGGTCCCTGACCCCTGAGTAGCCTAACTGGGAGGCACCCTCCAGTAGGGGCAGACTGACACCTCACATGGCTGGGTACCCCTCTGAGATGAAGCTTCCAGAGGAATGATCAGGCAGCAACATTTGCTGTTCAGCAGTATTCACTCTTCTGCAGCCTCCGTTGCTAACACCCAGGCAAACAGGGTCTGGAGCAGACCTCCAACAAACTCCAACAGACCTGCAGCTGAGGGTCCTCACTGTTAGAAGGAAAACTAACAAACAGAAAGGACATCCACACCAAAGCCCCATCTGTATGTTGCCATCATCAAAGACCAAAGGTGATTAAAACCACAAAGATGGGGAAAAAACAGAGCAGAAAAACTTAAAATTCCAAAAATCAGAGCACCTTCCCCCTCCAAAGGAACACAGCTCTTTACCAGCAACAGAACAAAACTGGACAGAGAATGACTTTAACGAGTTCGGAGAAGAAGGCTTCAGACAATCAAACTTCTCCAAGCTAAAGGAGGAAGTTCGAACCCACCACAAAGAAGCTAAAAACCTTGAGAAATGATTAGACAAACGGCTAACTAGAATAACCAATGTAGAGAAGTCCTTAAATGACCTGACAGAGCTGAAAACCATGGCACAAGAACTACGTGACAAAAGCATAAGCTTCAGTAACTGACTCAATCAACTGGAAGAAAGGGTATCAGTGATTGAAGATCAAATGAATGAAATGAAGTGAGAAGAGAAGTTTAGAGAAAAAAGAGTAAAAAGAAACGAACAAGCCTCCAAGAAACATGGGACTATGTGAAAAGACCAAATCTACGTCTGATTGCTGTACCTGAAAGTGACGGAGAGAATGGAACCAAGTTGGAAAACACTCTGCAGGATATTATCCAGGAGACCTTCCCCAACCTAGTAGGGCAGGCCAACATTCAAATTCAGGAAATAGAGAGAACGCCATAAAGATAGTCCTCAAGAAGAGCAACTCCAAGACACATAATTGTCAGACTCACCAAAGTTGAAATGACGGAAAAAATGATAAGGGCAGCCAGAGAGAAAGGTCGGGTTACCCACAAAGGAAAGCCCATCAGACTAACAGCGGATCTCTCAGCAGAAACTCTACAAGCCAGAAGAGAGTGGGGGCCAATATTCAACATTCTTAAAGAAAAGAATTTTCAACCCAGAATTTCAGATCCAGCCAAACCAAGTTTCATAAGTGAAGGTGAAATAAAATCCTTTACAGACAAGCAAATGCTTAGAAATTTTGTCACCACCAGGCCTGCCCTACAAGAGCTCCTGAAAGAAACACTAAACATGGAAAGGAACAACCGGTACCAGCCACTGCAAAAATATGCCAAAAAGTAAAGACCATTGATGCTAGGAAGAAACTGCATCAACTAATGAGCAAAATAACCAGCTAACATCATAATAACAGGATCAGGTTCACACATAACAATATTAACCTTAAATGTAAATGGGCTAAATGGTCCAATTAAAAGACACAGAATGGCAAATTGGATAGAGTCAAGACCCATCAGTTTGCTGTATTCAGGAGACCCATCTCACATGCAGAGATACACATAGACTCAAAATAAAGGGATGGTGGAAGATCTACCAAGCAAATGGAAAACAAAAAAAGGCAGGGGTTGCAATCCTAGTCTCTGATAAAACAGACTTTAAACCAACAAAGATCAAAAGAGACAAAGAAGGCTATTACATAATGGTAAAGAGATCAATTCAACAAGAAGAGCTAACTATCCTAAATATATACGCACCCAATACAGGAGCACCCAGATTTATAAAGCAAGTCCTTAGAGACTTACAAAGAGACTTTATTCCCACACAATAATAATGGGAGACTTTAACACCCCACTGTCAACATCAGAAAGATCAATGAGACAGAAAGTTAACTAGGATATCCAGGAATTGAACTCAGCTCTGCACCAAGTGGACCTAATAGACATCTACAGAACTCTCCACCCCAAATCAACAGAATATACATTCTTCTCAGCACCACATCGCACTTATTCCAAAATTGACCACATAGTTGGAAGTAAAGCACTCCTCAGCAAATGTAAAACAACAGAAATTATAACAAACTGTCTCTCAGACCACAGTGCAATCAAACTAGGACTCAGGATTAAGAAACTCACTCAAAACTGCTCAACTACACGGAAACTAAACAACCTGCTCCTGAATGACTACTGGGTACATAACGAAATGAAGGCAGAAATAAAGATGTTCTTTGAAACCAATGAGAACAAAGATACAACATACCAGAATCTCTGGGACACATTTAAAGCAGTGTATACGTGGAAATTTATAGCACTAAATGCCCACAAGAGAAAGCAGGAAAGATCTAAAATTGACACCCTAACATCACAATTAAAAGAACTAGAGAAGCAAGAGCAAACACATTCAAAAGTTAGCAGAAGGCAAGAAATAACTAAGATTAGAGCAGAATTGAAGCAGATAGAGACATAAAAAACCGTTCAAAAAAATCAATGAATGCAGGAGCTGGTTTGTTGAAAAGATCAACAAAATTGATAGACCACTAGCAAGACTAATAAAGAAGAAAAGAGAGAAGAATCAAATAGATGCAATAAAAAATGATAAAGGGGATATCACCACGGACCCCACAGAAATACAAACTACCATCAGAGAATACTATAAACACCTCTACGCAAATAAACTAGAAAACCTAGAAGAAATGGATAAATTCCTGAACACATACACTTTCCTAAAACTAAACCAGGAAGAAGTTGAATCCTTGAATAGACCAATAACAGGCTCTGAAACTGAGGCAATAATCAATAGCCTACCAACCAAAAAAAGTCCAGGACCAGAGAGATTCACAGCCGAATTCCACCAGAGGTACAAGGAGGAGCTGGTACTATTCCTTCTGAAACTATTTCAATCAATAGAAAAAGAGGGAATCCTCCCTAACTCATTTTATAAGGCCAACATCATCCTGATACCAAAGCCTGTCAGAGACACAACAAAGAAAGAGAATTTTAGATCAATATCTATGATGAACATCGATGCAAAAATCCTCAAGAAAATACTGGCAAACCAAATCCAGCAGCACATCAAAAAGCTTATCCACCATGATCAAGTGGGCTTCATCCTGGGATGCAAGGCTGGTTCAACATACACAAATCAATAAACGTAATCCAGCATATAAACAGAACCAAAGACAAAAACCATATGATTATCTCAATAGATGCAGAAAAGACCTTGGACAAAATTCAATAGCCCTTCATGCTAAAAGCTCTCTATAAATTCAGTATTGATGGAACATATCTTAAAATAATACGAGCTATTTATGACAAACCCACAGCCAATATCATACTGAATGGGCAAAAACTGGAAGCATTCCCTTTGAAAACTGGCACAGGACAGGGATGCCCTCTCTCACCACTCCTATTCAACATAGTGTTAGAAGTTCTGGCCAGGGCAATCAGGCAGAAGAAAGAAATAAAGGGTATTCAGTTAGGATAAGAGGAAGTCAAATTGTCCCTGTTTGCAGATGACATGATTGTATATTTAGAAAACCCCATTGTCTCAGCCCAAAATCTCCTTCTAGGTATTATTGCCTAATACCATTTAGGACATAGGCATGGGCAAGGACTTCATGTCCAAAACACCAAAAGCAACGGGAACAAAAGCCAAAATTGACAAATGGGATCTAATTAAACTAAAGAGCTTCTGCACAGCAAAAGAAACTACCATCAGAGTGAACAGGCAACCTACAGAACAGGAGAAAATTTTTGCAATCTACTCATCTGACAAAGGGCTAATAACCAGAACCTACAAAGAACTCAAACAAATTTACAAGAAAAAAAAAAAACCATCAAAACGTGGGCAAAGGATATGAACAGACACTGCTCAAAAGAAGACATTTATGCAGCCAACAGACACATGAAAAAATGCTCATCATCACTGGCCATCAGAGAAATGCAAATCAAAACCACAATGAGATACCATCTCACACCCGTTAGAATGGCGATCATTAAAAAGTCAGGAAACAACAGATGCTGGAGAGGATGTGGAGAAATTGGAACACTTTTAAACTGTTGGTGGGACTGTAAACTAGTTCAACCATTGTGGAAGACAGTGTGGTGATTCCTCAAGGATCTAGAACTAGAAATACCATTTGACCCAGCCATCCCATTACTGGGTATATACCTAAAGGATTATAAATCATGCTGCTATAAAGACACATGCACACATATGTTTATTGCGGCACTATTCACAATAGCAAAGACTTGGAACCAACCCAAATGTACATCAATGACAGACTGGATTGAGAAAATGTGACACATATATACCATGGAATACTATGCAGCCATAAAAAGGATGAGTTCATGTCCTTTGTAGGGACATGGATGCAGCTGGAAACCATCATTCTCAGCAAACTATCACAAGAAAAGAAAACCAAACACCGCATGTTCTCATTCATAGGTGGGAATTGAACAATGAGATCAGTTGGACACAAGAAGGGGAACATCACACACCAGGTCCTATTGTGGGGAGGTGGGTGGGGGAGGGATAGCATTAGGAGATACACCTAATGTAAATGACGAGTTAATGGGTGCAGCACAACAACACGGCACATGTATACATACGTAACAAACCCGCACATTATGTACATGTACCCTAGAACTTAAAGTATATATATAACAAAAACCTCTAAAATCTCAGCCCATGCCTCAGTTTAGTTGAAGGTAGCCATGGCACAGGGCTAGGAAACAAGAAACTTCTCATACATACAAGCTAGAGCAATAATGTGATGAGAAGTCACCTGCAAATGGTTAATTTCATGTTTTAACTTGACTGGGCCAAGGGATGCTCAGATAGCGGGTCAATATTGTTTCTAAGTGTGTCTGTAAGGGTGTTTCTGGAAGGGATTAGCATTTAAGTTGATAGACTGTGTAAAGAAGATCTGCCCTCACAAATGTAGGCAGGCATCATCCAATCCTTTGAGGGCCTAAATAGAACAAAAAAGGCAAAGGAGAGGTAAATTTGCTCTCTTTTGTTGAGTGGGGATATCCATTTTCTCCTGTCCTCACACATGGGAGCTCCGGATTCTCAGACCTTCAGACCCTGGGACTTACTCCTCTAGTCACCCACTTATCAGGTCAGTTACACCATTGATTCTCCTGGCTCTCAGGCCTTTGGCCTTGAACTGGAATTTATACCAATGGCCTCCTCGTTCTCAGGCCTTCGAACTTATACTGAATTATACCACTAGCTGTCCTCGTTTTCTAGCTTGCTGATGGCATAGGGTGGGACTTGTTGGCCTACATAATCTGGTGAGCCAGTTTCTATAATAGATCTCCTCTTACATAGCTATATGTTTCCTATTGGTTCTGTTTCTCTGGAGAACCCTGAATAATACCTCACCTTAAATCTTTTCTGGTTAATCCATTCTTAAAGATTAATTTATTGATACTAAATGTTCCTTCAGTTAAAAATATTTCTCCTGTGGAAACTTAGAGAGTCACAAAACCATTTAGAGAGAGATCTTCTCCTTCAGCGCCCTCACTTTATGACAAAGAAGCTGAGGTCCAGTTACTTGTTCAAGGTTATACTACTAGTCAAAGGCAGATTCAGAAAGACTCTTAAGAAGTCAGGATAAAGGCAGGAAATACAGGAACTTAGCAAAGACATACATTCAGTAAGACAGGTCTGTGAGTTCCTCAAATTAGAGCTCAGAGCCAGAGGTGGAACGTCTATAAATAAGGCTTTCTCTGCTTTTTGTGTACCTCCAGGGACATGGGAATGTTGCACATTTTGTCTAAAATTACATCTCCCATCTCACTGTCTGTCCGGCTTTCTCCTCAAGACTCCCTCTTCCTAAATTGATCACATATAGACATGATTTACGTTTTTAAATTTGCTCATGTGTACCGTTGCAGGCTCTTTTATTGGAATAAAAATAGAAGCAGTCCTACTTGAGGCATTAAAATCAAATGACCCCATTAAGCCCAGCCAGTCCTTGTCAGCCATATAAATCACTTTCAAAACGTTGTAGAGTATCATTGGGATTTTAAGGAAAAATCTTCACTCAGGGCCATTAACAGAAGCAGTATTTCTTTTGTTCTCTTGTTTCTCCCTTGGCTTGAAAAATTCTTTGTGCTTTCAGTCTCCTTCTAAATCAGCACATCAATTTCTGGCTATTGGCCCAGGAAAGATGTGCCTGAACCCATTAGACTGAGAGAATTTCATTGCATCACAGCCCCAGAAGATTAAGTGGCCAGGATGACTTCATGTGAAAAGCTGGAATAAGAACTATCCCCGCTTCCTGACACCACAACTAATGCAAGGCAAAACAGTAAGTATTTTGGACCTAGACAATCTCCTCCCTGAAGGAAAGAGCACAAGGATGCAAACTCAGGTAACCCAGGGCCAGAAATTCCTTCCGTTCCTACAAGTAAAGCTTCAGAGGGATATATTACATTAAAATAAACCAATTATGGGGACATGTCTTCTTAAGTGCAGTGTTCTTGTGTAACTCTAGAACAATATGTTCATCCTTTGGGCCAATGTCCGTTTCATGGGAGTTATTTTTCTTACCAAGGTGAAAGCATTAGCTTGGTCTCTTTTTCTGCCAGCTGCTCTGCACTGGAGATTTTCACTCAGCTTGTCATTCTTGCCTCTCTTTGCCTCCCTGCTCCCTTGAGTACAGGCTGTGCTCACTTTGCAGGGTAGCATGAGATCATAAAAATAACTGCACAAGCTGAAACCATGCAAGATGATCTTATTAATCAATGGAAAAATGTTACAATGTTCTGTGATTGTTACAAATTTTTGTAGAAACATTAAAACTCTCTTACTTTTGGTTATAAATGTTTAGAAACATGAAAAATAGTAAAATTATTATTTATTTAGTATACTATAATTTAAAATATTAGAAATATTGAGATTTAAATTACTTTATTTCTCTAAAATATTATATTTCTTAAAAGTACTTCGAACGGTAATTGCCTTCTTCTTGTTGCATAATTTATGATACAAAGCAGGCATCCTTTCAACGCCTATGATTTCATCATACTCTTTTTTAAGTTTGGATCAGCTCCCAAGATTTTATCCTCTGTACTTTCAATGTCATGAAATATCTCTGAGAGTTCCTTTAATGTAAGGTTTTGGTTTTGTTTTTTGCCAGTATCACTTCCTCTGGGACATATGTCAGTAAGTTTGATTTGTTCCTCTGCCTGCAGATCTCTCAAACAGCAGTAGTGTTAACATTCTCACTGTCACTATTCTATAATTTCATTGATGTTCAATACAAATTTCACTTTCAGCATTATCACTTCTTGTTTATTTGCTGCACTTTCATCTTTATTGACCAATTTTTGTCAATGATCAATTTTTGTCAAATGTCACATGGATTTACCACTGGGAGACAAGGAAGCAACATAGCTACACACCTTGCTGTCTGTGAATGAACTGTGAATGACAGATGTGCAGTGACCAATCATTGACAGATACTGAAAGAGGAAATATGACTGGTCACAAATCAATTTAATAATCTGTATTTTATGTAGTGATTTGTAGACTGAAGACACAGCAGTAAAATTTATACTTTATGCAATTACTCATAGTTAATACAAAGTAGTAACTAAAATTTGAATCATGTTGGGTACTGATATTAACTAAACTACAATAGTTGAAATTCATGTATACCAAACTATGCAAAGTGAGGACTGCATATATAGATGTAAATACAGATATACATATATAGTGTGTGTATACCATATTTTATATGGTTTTATGGTCCTGATATGAAAAGGCTTATCCTGCTTCCACTTAGGTAAATGGAAAAATCATCTCGACAGAGACTTCTTGCTCTTGTTCAGTTAAGAAACTTAATTTTATCCCTATCCAATTAAAAGCTTGCCTAAATGAATTGAATATATAGACCATGATGTGGATAGGAAAGCTCAGTATTATGAACATGTCAGTTTTTCAGAAATACATCTAGTAATATACCATAAACCCAACTGAAGTCCCAGTGGAATGGAGGGGGCCCCAGGAAAGAGGGACTTAGATTAAGTGATTCTAAAATTTGCCTGGAAAAATAAATGCATGAGAAAGGCCAAGAAAAAAAAAAGTCAAAACAAAAATAATGGAGCAGGTACTGATACCAGATTTTTTTTAAAAATTAAAGCTATAATAATTAAAATGATAAGAAACTAACACCAGAATAAGCAGACAAATTTAGTATATGATAAAGCTGGCATTTCCAATCAGTAGGTGTTGCTTATGGTGTTGGTGTAGTTGGCTAAATTACTGGATCATACTAAAGTAAGAATTGTTCTTAGAAACCTGACAAAAATACATTCCAGATTAACTGATGGTTTTGTGTGTGTGTGTGTGTATATATATATCTGATGGTTTTGCATATATGTATCCATATATATATCTTGCTAAGAAACTGCTGGAATCATACAAGGTATATAATTGTATAACCTTGGGTTAGATAGGTACTCTCTAAATAAAGACCATTAAAGATAGAAACCATGAAGAAAAAAATAAAAAATTGCTTATAAATATATTTAAATTTTCTATATTAAAAAACTCTACCATAAACAAAAACAAAAGCAAAACTAGAAATATTTACTGTTTATATGACTGATAGAGGATTAATATAATTTTTAAAACTCATAATTAAAAAGGGATAATAACTCAATAGGAAATGCATAAAAATATAATGACAATAAACAAAAAGTAAAATACTACAATGTGCCTATTATCAGTAAATACAGAAAGGTGTTCTATTTTCCTGGTAACCAACAGAATTTGAATCAAGGATAGAACATTTTAAACTACATATTGTTAAATATTTTTTTAAAAAAACAATAATTCCTGGTATTGGTGATATTGTGGTAAGACTGCAAATTGTCACATTTCTCCAGGAAAATAAATCCTTAAAAACCTGTATATCCTTTGGCCCAGCATTTATGTGGAGACTGGCTCCTGGTTACAAATCTGTGTGTGATTTTTCAGGCCTGGCAACAGGCAATTACAAAAGCTTTACCTGGCAGTCCTCATGGGAGAAATCTGCCCTTCTCATACCAGGCTTGGTGCACAGCCAATGCATTGTAATCTCTGAAGGGAGTTGCAGTCAAAGTCTGAAGCTCTGTTGGCCTTGAGCTATACCCTTCACATATTTATATTCCAGCCCTAGCACCTTCATTCCCAGGACTTGTTGTCTAAGACCTTGGGTAGAGGTCTCACTTTAACTCAGGACTTTTCTACTCCTAGTCCTTCCCCTTCACACTCTCTAAAACCCCAGGTAGAAACTGCAGAAACCTGTAAGAGAGAAAAAATAACTTTTTCCTTAATGCTCATGGATTCTTAGTTGGAACCGAACTCTGTAATGAAAGAAAGATTAACAAGAGAAAAACAAAGAGTTTATTAACTCATGCAGTGCACATCATGCAGGAGAAATGTCAATGAAAAGTAATTTAAAATGGTGGCTTATTCTTGAGGACTGGCTAGGCAGATGCAGAAGATTGAAACTGGACCCCTTCCTTTTACCATATTAAAAAACAAACTCAAGATAAACTAAGGACTTAAATATCAACCCAAAGCTATAAAAACCCTAGAAGGAAATCTAAGCAATACCATTCAGGACATAGGCATGGGCAAAGATTTCATGATGAAGATGCCAAAGGCAACTGCAACAAAAGCAAAAATTGACAAATGAGATCTAAATTAAATGAAAGAGCTTTTGCACGGCAAAAGAAACTATCATCATAGTAACCTGGACAACCTACAGAATGAGAGAAAATGTTTGCAATCTATTCACCCGACAAAGGCCTAATATCCAGCATCTATAAGGAATTTAAACAAATTTACAAGAAAAAAAGCAAACAACCCCATTAAAAACTGGGCCAAGAATATAAACAGACACTTCTCAAACGAAGACATACATGTGGCCAATAGTCATATGAACAAAAAAGCTCAACATCAAAGATCATTAGAGAAATGCAAATCAAAACCACAAAGAGATACCACCTCACACCTGTCAGAATGGCTATTACTAAAAGTCAAGACACAACAGATGCTGGCGAGGTTGTGGAGAAATAGGAATGCTTTTACACTGTAGGTGGGAGTGTGAATTAGTTCCACCATTGTGGAAGAGAGCTTGGCAATTTCTCAAAGACCAAGAGGCAGAAATACCATTCCACCCAGCAATCCCATTACTGGATATATACCCAAGGGAATAGAAATCATTCTACTATAAAGACACATGCACATGTATGTTCATTGCAGCACTATTCATGATAGCAAAGACATGGAATCAACCTGAATGCCCATCAGTGATAGATTGGATAAAGAAAATGTGGCACATATACAACATGAAATACTATGCAGCCACTAAAAGGAACAAGATCATGTCCTTTGCAGGGACATAAATGGAGCTGGAGGCCATTATTCTCAGCAAAGTAACACAGGAACAGAAAACCAAGCACCACATGCTCTCACTTATCAGTGGGAGCTGAATGATGAGAACACATGGACACATGGGGCCTGTCAGAGAGTCTAGGGGACAAGGGAGAGAATCAAGAAGAATAGCTAATGGATGTTGGACTTAATACCTAGGTGATGGGATAATCTTTGCAGCAAACCACCATATTACACGTTTACTTATGTAACAGACCTGTGCATCCTCCCGCACACGTACCCATGAACTTAAAATAAAAAAGAAAAAGAAAAAATGGTGGTTTATTAGAAAGTGGGAAAACTCCACATATTGACAAATTAATCCCTTTTTGTTTAAATTTCAAAAAAAGAACTCCACTTATGTAGTATCTTTAAGAAAGAACAATAAATTTGTAGAGAAATGATAAGACAAAGGAAAGTGGTTGTAGGTTTCTAAGTGTGGGAAACTGTGGGAAGGTAAATATATGGGAGGAAACTAATGCAGTGAGGTCTGTTTGCAGATTCCTCTGGTACCATCTGGTCTCTGGGCTGGTAACATTCTAGAGTTACTCCAGTAAAGGAGAATTTATATCCTGTCTGTAGAGTGAAAAGGGGGATAGGATAGATAGGGCTTTTCCTCCATTCACTGCTTCTTAATTGCCTTCAGCTCAAAATAACCAAAGAGGCATATTTTGGTAAGACATATTCTGGTTTCCTTCAGGCCTTTTGTTCTGGGTTTCCTCAAAAGAGAGACCATCCTTATGTCTGCACTGATCCACCTAACGCTTGACCTCTATGCTGTTCTATGGGGAAAAATAGAATGGGAGAGGCAGTGGCTTTCTCCAGTTCCAGCCTTTTACTTATACTATCAAAGAAAGTGATGACAGGCATGACTGTTACTTTCATTTGGGCTCATTTTGCTTTAACTGACTTCAACACTTGACAGTTCAGATTTCCCTCCAGGTCAGCTGAGGTCCTAATCATTTATATTTCTGGGAAATGATTAGAAAAAAGTACTATGATAAATAGTTCTTATTTATTTAGTATTTAAAAGTGATATAAAAATATGTTCAACACAGCATTGTTTGCAGTAGAGGGAAACTTTATAAAGCCTCATTGATCATCAGAGACTGGTAAAGTAAAGCAATGTGCATTTATACACTGAAATACCTGACAGCCACTAGAAGTGGCAATGTTTGTTATATTTATTGGCATGAAAACATGCCTCTGAAATAATGTTAAATAGAAAAAAAAGACAATATGACATATACAGTAATGTCCTATCTTAAATGTGTATGTGTGTGTGTGCACACATACATGCACATGAACTCACAGTGAAAGTCTGGGAGGATGAAAATAACCACATTTAGTGTGTGCCTACTCTGTGTAAAGAACTGTTCTGAATGTTTTGTGTATGTTGACTAATAATATAATTTTCAAAAAGTAGGTGTTTTATACTCATTTTACAAATCAGTAATCTAATGCAGGTAACATTTAAATAACTTGCCTTAGGTCATAGATAATAAGGGATGGGGTTAAGATTCTCACACAAACACTCTAACACTAACTCTACAACCAGCCCACTCTGACTATTCTACCAAAACATTAGCTAAGACAATTAGTGGTGGTCGCTGGTAGTAGATGGCAGTAGTGATTGCTTTATTTTTATGTTTTGCAATGTTGTTTAAGTTTTTCAAGAATACACTTGTTTTAGCATTTAAAACAACAAAACTACTTTTATTTTATGAGAGAAATGAACACAGCAGAGATTTAGAACTAAATCTTTGTTTTCACTTTTGATCTGAAATGCCTTCAGCTATGAGTAACAGTATCTACTCAACATTACAGTGAACAAACAGGAGTTTTGTCTTCTTCACATAACAAGAAATCTGAAAGTAGGTGGTCCAGAGTTGGTTTTCCTGCTCAAAGATGCCATCAGGCATGCAGGTACTTTCCAACTCTCTGCTCTATCATCTTTAGCATTTTGGCATCTGGCCTCGGGGTTGCAAGATAGATGTTGTACCTTCATCCTGTCTGAGTTACAGGTCAAAGGAAGGGGGAAATTGATGGAACAATCAAGAAAGTACCTTCAGTTGTACCCTCATCAGATTTCTGTATACGTTTCACAAGCCAATACTATGTTACACAGCTACCCCCAGCTGGCAGTGCATCAAAAACTGTTAAGGGTCAGATTTTACCTTACTTGCAAACTAACAAATTCACCTGCTGCTGGTTGTTGGACACTGACAGAAGGCATAAGACTCCTGGTTCAGAAACAATGGACTTTATAACTTAGAACGCAATGAGCAGTGTGAGCTTCATTTTGCATTGATTCTCCTTGTCCTTCTCCCCCCAAATCCCATGGACACAATGTAGAGGCAGGTCCAGGTTGATACTGAGAGCATGGTGGGTTTGTGTCCCAAATGAGAAATGCTAAATTTCGTAAGCCCCTATCTTTTAAAAGCATTGCCAGCAAACATGCCTAACCCATGCTCCAGAGGAAAACATTATCTTTATTATCCTGGACAGCAGGATACTCTGGCCAGCAAATGCATCTGTCCTCTGCCTCAGAGGGAGACAGTATCTCTATCTGCGAAGGCTCTTGACTATACAAACATTCTTGAAAAGATAATCCAGAACAAACAGACAAAAGACATAAAGAAATGCAAGAGACTCATGGAGACATGTATCCCAACGAAGGCCATGTCCGGCTAGTGAGAATGAGGTTATGAATGCAACCAGTGGTATTTGTTACCTGCCCTTTGAAGACTGTTCTATAACTAAGCGTAGAATAACTAACCACCAAAAACTTTCTCTATTGATATATTAGTTTTCTATTGCTGCTGTAACAAATTACTACAAACTTAGTGGCTTAAAAACAACGCAGATTTACTCCCTTATAGTTCTGGAAGGCAAAAGTCCAAAATTTCACTGGGCTAATAATGTCAAGGTATTGGCAGGGCTGATTCCTTCTGGAGACTGTGAGGGGACAATGTTTTCTTGCCTTTTCTAGCTTCTAGTAGCCACCTGTACTAGTTGGCTTGTAGATCCTTTCTCTCCTCAGAGCACATCACTTCACTCTCTGCTTCTGTCATCAGTCTCCATCTCTTCTGGCTCTGACTCCTCCTGCATCCCTCTTTCAGGGATTGCACTAAGTAATTTCACTGGACCAATTTGGGTAATCCAGGCTTATCTCACCATCTCAAGATCCTTAGCTTAAGCATGTATGCAAAGTCCTTTTGCCATACAAGGTAACATTCACAGGTTCAGGGATTAGAACCTGGATGTCTTTGCAAACTAATATTTTACATACTACAGTCGGTTGTGGTAGGCCAAATAAATTTGTAGTATGTAAAATATTAGTTACTTCTTTAAATGGTGTATATTGTAACACTACATTTATTCACAATCAATTAAAAAATAGTGAGAATACAGATACAAACCCTTGATTGTTCTTTTCATTTACTTAACAAGCCCATTATCCTGAGATTATTCAGATTAATATTTTAAATAAGATTGAAAAGATGTTTCCAAAACTAGCAATAAGCTGTTTATAAGCAGCCTTATTAAATATTATGAATGCAACTATTTCACATATTGTCCTTTAGTATTCTCTGTCTACCAATGTGGGCTCTCTAAGAGCTCCTACTAAGCAAATCTTAGTAACATTGAACCAAAAGACTACTGAATCTCAGCCCTGGAATGGACTGTAGTCTAACTTCCATCTAGAGCAAGAACACCTCTCCCCATTTCTGACAAGTCATTAAGCAGCTTACGTTTGTATATTTCTGGTAATGGCAAGGATCCAACTTTTAGGAGCAGGTGCTTATAGAGCACTGGATGAAATTATATCCTGGAGAGAGCACTGGCTTTGGGTGTGATGGTTGATTCTATGGGTCAACCTGACTGTAGTTCCCAGTTGATCAATTGCTATGGGTTGGATACGGTTTCTCTGTGCCAAAACTCATGTTGAAATTTGATCCCCAATGCAGCAATGTTGGGAGGTGGGGCCTAGTAGGTGGTGTTTGGGTCATGGGAGCAGACCCTTCATGAATAGATTAATGCCCTCCCTCTAGGGAGGGTGAATTTTCATTCTCCAAGGAATGGGTTAGATCCTGCTGAGAGCGGATTGCTAAAACGAGTCTAGCTTCCTGATTTCTTTCTCTCTTCCTCTCTCCCATGTGATCTTTTTGCACACAGCTGCTCCTCTTCTGCTTGCCTCCATGAGTTGAAACAACCTGAGACCCTCAGCAGATGCAACTGTGTACTCTTGAACATTCCCGCCACCAGAATCATGAGCCTAATAAACCCCTTTTCTTTATAAATCACCCAGCCTCAAGTATTCTGTTATAGCAACACGAAAATGGACTAAGACAGCAATCAAGCACTAATCGAGGTGCTGCTGTGAAGGTAAAGAGGTGATTAAAGCCTATAGTCAGTTTAAGCAAAGGAGATTATTTTAGATAATCTTGATGGGCCTGATTCAATCAGTTGAAAATGTGCAGAGAAGAATTAAGACTTCCCTGGGTAAGAAATTTTGCTTGTGTATTGCAGCTTCAGTTCAAGTCTGAAAGTTCCAGCCTGCCCTTCCTGATGGTTTGCCCTATGGACTTCAGACTTGCCTATCCAGTCCTCATAATCATGTAAGCCAATTTCTTGTTTATTCCTTAGGTAGATAGATGATGATGCTAGATGCTAGACAGATAGATAGATAGATAGATAGATAGATAGATAGATAGATAGACAGACAGACAGACAGACAGATAGGTAGATAGATCTCTTACTTCTCATGGAACCCTGACTGATACAGTGGGTAAATTACTACCTCTCTGATTTTTAACTTCTTTATCTATAAAGTGGGCATAGTAATAACCTCACAGGCTTGCTGCAAGATTTATATTAGATAATTTGATAACTGAGGCAAAGCACCTAGCCTAGCATATAGTAGGCCCTTTTATTACTGTCATTTGCTATTTACTATTATTATTATAAAAAGAAGGTTTCATATTCCCTTTCTGTCAACTTATTAGATGATTTTCCTTCACTGGAATGTAAATCTGCTTTTTGGTAACTTATGTCTACAGATCCTAATTCTACACCTGCAACCAAGAACAGTATACCTACTGCATCATCCATGCAGTTTCCATTAGAGTATTTTAATCCATCCGTTTTGCATTTATTTAGCTCTATATGGGTGGGCAGTTTAGGAGGGGTTTGATCAGACACTCTTCTGTTCGTGGCATGGTTCCCTCACATGGCTATGGACTGACTTAAGACAGCTTCAGCTGGGGTAGCTGGGCTGGCTGAGACGGCTGAGACAACTAGGCATTTTAGCTCCCTCCTCCATCTGTCTCTTATGTCCCTCCATCACAAACATGCAGCAAAGTACTCACAGCTTGAGTAGAGGATTAGAGGGTGCAAACCATTGCAAGAAGGAGAGCAGAAAGCACAAGTGCTTTTCAGTCCTCTCCTTGGGTCACATTTGCTAGCATTCTATTGACCAAAGCAAGTCATAAGGCAAATCTCAGAGGCAGGGAGGGCACTATCCAGTTACTGGTCACAGGGCGCAGATAACAAGGAAGCTATTAAATGAGACTATGAATGCAACTATCACAGTCTGTCCTACAACCACCATTGTTCACATGCCTTTTACATGCAAAATACACTCATCACCTATAATGTTCGCCAAAACATCTCTTTTTTTAAGCTGGCCCATAATTTTGCAACCTGCATCAGATTTTGATCTGGCTCCTCTTTATTAGACCTGTGAGTAGGTATGCTGTATTTTTGTTCTCATTAGTTTCAAAGAACTTCTTGATTTCTGCCTTAATTTCATTATTTACCCAAAAGTCATTCAGGATCAGGTTATTCAGTTCCCATATAATTGTAAGGTTTTAAGTGAATTTCCTAGTCTTGATTTCTAATTCATTGTGCTGTGGTCCAAGAGGTTGTTTGCTGTGATTTCAGTTCTTTTGCATTTTCTGAGGAGTGTTTTATTTCCAATTATGTGATTGATTTTAGACTAAGTGCCAAATCACTCAAAAAAAGGGAGCAGCCAGGTGAGTCAGAAGCTGGTGATAGATGGAGTAAGAATGGGACTGAGAATTGACCCTGCTATGCAGCAATATGGGGGTCATTGGTGACCTTGGCAAGAGCTATTTTGGTGAACTGGTAGGGGGCAAATGTTTAACAGGCATGGTTCAAGAAATAATGAGAGGTAAAAATGTACAAAAGGTAGTTAAAGACAACTTTTTAAAGGAGCTTTGCTGGAAAGGGGTGCTAGGCAACTGAGCAGTAGCTGGAGGGTGATGACAGGCCAGGAATGGCTTTTTGAGCTGGAAACTACCACACAGTGTTAGAATGTTAATGGGAATGGTCCAGCAGAGCAGGAAAATGTGATAATTTGAAAGGAGAGGATAAGTGCAGGAGTGATGTCCTTAACTAGGTGAGGGAGGATATGAGCCAGTGCACAAGCGAAGGGATAGGCTATGGCTAAGAGCAAGGGTAGTACATCCATTAAGCAGTCATGAAGGCAGTGAATGTGTTGGCAGATGCACTGCTGGAAGTATATGGAAGTTTGCCTTTGATGGGTTCTTTGTTCTGAGTGAGGCTCCCTTTCAGCCCACTGTGGGTGAAGGGAAGGCTCTTCTTTGAAAGGAACAGAACACATGGACTAGAGCCTCCAGTAATTTCTTGGTAGTGCTAAAAAAAACACAATTTCAACAAATTTAATTTAAAGATCTAATTGGCTTTTAATAGTGATTAATGAATCAGGCAACATCTCATCCATAAAATAGGAGTTTCAGTGAACTGAGCAGAGGAAGTGGACTTTCTATAAAGGCAAGAAAACGCTGAAGAAAACAAACACCGGGAACAAAAAGCAGATTGGTTGTTACAAAGTTACTTCCCTTATAGGCTTAAAACAAAGAGGACATCCTTATTGTGCCAGCTCACGTAAACTGGGCCTTTCTGATTGATTGCTGTCAATCTCCTGTTTGTTTGAGAACTGGCCCATTTTAAAGTTCAGCCTGATTACATGGCATCTAACACAAGGGACTCCATTCTGGTTTGGTCTGGTCTGTCGAACACAGGGTAGGAGCTCAGTCCCAAACAAAATGGCCCCTCATAATTTTTATTTAATAGTAGATTTTCTTGGATTTGGTAAATAATTTACATTTTTATTTATGCAAAAATATATTTAGACTATAAATAATTTTTCTGCATTCCAATACCCTTTTTTGTCATTTCTATTTGATTTGTATTGCATTGTCTGGAACAGCTATAAGGTTAAATGTTATGACTTGTAATGAATATCCTAGATTTGTTTCTGAAATTAATAGAAATATTTCTAGTGTTTCCCCATTGAGGGGGATGTAGCTGCTATGTTGGAATAGAGCTAGCTTTTCAAATTACAAAAGTATCCTATTTCTAAAGTTTTAAGTTGGAAACGTAGGATTTTTAATCAAATACCTTCTAGGTAACAATTGAGCATATCATTTTTTCATATTTAAGTTACTGATAAGCTATACTAATAGATATTTTTATTCCATAAAGAACTTATTGAACTTAACTCAAATATTAAGAAATATCCATTGAGTTGCTGCTTTATAAATGGATCAGAAATGGATTTTGACATCAAGATTAAAAGCATGGTATTCTTCAACTGGTCATGTTGCTTCTCATTGTACAAGCTCTCTGGGAAAACTCAATAAGGAAGGAATGTAACCACTGAGACGGGCCTCTGCCTGAAAGCCTGTTATTGTTATGCAGGCTGCATCCTCTCTGCACATCTCATTCCAACCTCATTATGGAAAAAATTATGAATTAACAGTCGATGAAGAGTTTGACTTGCATTTTTTTTCCCCTTACCAGCTCTAAGGCCTGAAACAACTATAGGTCTTTCTCTGTGCTCCATAAATGATCTTCACATTTCTTATTTTATGACTACTCCTGCTCCAGCGGGAGAGAGAAAGAGAGAGAGCGAAAGAGAGAATATGAAATCTGAAAACATCTCTTTAAAAAAATGGTATTAGGGAAAATAAGCAGATTGGCATGGAAATAAGCAGACTGGTATTGATCCACTACTTTTAAACAAGTCATTATTAAACAAACATATTAATTCTATTTTCCTTTCTTGCATACAATTTTCTATTAACTATGCCTGCCATTCAAACTATAATTAACTATACCTGCCATTCAAAGGCAATCTTCAGATGAGCCATTGCTGTTATTCCTGCACTGTTTCAGTAAGTACAGGTGCATCCTAGCTCTTCTGCCATGTATTTTAAGTTAATGACTTGAGATTATAGCTAATGATACAAAACTCTTCTATGGACAGGAGAGCATGATCTCTGCTTCTTCTCTCTTTGCCTATCAGAGATGACAGTTTCATGCAAAGCTGCAAGGGATAGAGGGACTGATGCTGCCTGAGCTTCGGTGCTCTTCTAACTTTGTGTCACTGTGTGAAGACAGCTGTGCTCCAAGGCTTTCCCCAGAGCCTCACCACTCCGATCCCATCTCTATTTTACAATGCCTGTAATATATGTATCTCAAGGCTCTGCATATAAAGCATCATTAAAACAGGCTTTTACGCCTAGAAACCAGAATGTCCTTCCTATTGCCAGTTCACAGAACCAGGAGAGGTTCCAGGATTTTAATCCCTCTCTGAAGTGCATGCCACATGGAGCTTGAGAAAGCTTAAAAGATTCACACCCAGTGCACATTATCATATTCAACATGAGACACAGGAAAGTGTCAAGAATAGGTCTTAGACATCCTCTAAATTTTAAGTAAATTCCTACATGAATTGGAAATAAAATATGTCTGTAGACGTGGAGCAAGGATTTTGACAGACGTGGTCATTTATATCCAAGTTCGGGTGATTAATTTACAAGTCCATCCTTTCATTTTAGGCAGACATCAAACTGACTTGAAGAGTGACAGTTGCTGCATCATTTAATAAATATTAAAACCACAAAAACACATACAAATAGTGTTTCACTAGGTGCACTCCTGTGATCTGACCTGAATTTATGCTTTAATAAACCTCATGTATCTGTATTTGAAAATCACCAATCCTGCAATACACAGAAGTGCTACGGTTTTTGGTTTGACTCTTCAGTGGCACCACGTCAAGGTCAGATGGTGCATGCTTTCTAGTGGAATGATCCTTAGGACAACTGCAAAGTAATGGATTCAACTGTCATCGATAATTCTATCAGTTTATGGGAATCATCTTGCTATAATAGTCAAGAGCACAGGCTGTAGGAGCAGACTATATGACTTGAATTCTTGCCTCTGTTGCTTGCCTGCTCTGTGACTTTGGCAAGTTTTTCAAAGCCTCAATTTTTAAATCTCTAAAATGGCAATAATCATACCATGTACCTCAGAGGGTTGTGAGTAGTAAATCTAAATCTCTGAAACAAAGTAAACACTCAGCAAATGAGAACCATATTAATTTACATTTTTAACCCTATATACTACAGGTATATTTTGCTTAGTGGAAAAGTCAAAACGCAAAACTTAGATGCTATAAAATCTAAAAGGTAATCTATTATTATCCACATACGTAAATTTAGCTTAAAAAGATGAAAGCACAGCTCTCGTTATAGGAGGTATGAGACCACTCTCACTGTCCCAACATGCCATCACTGTTCATATTACTACAAATCAATCGGGTAAAAGGATTCCAAAGAGTGGAGAGAGAGAAACCTCTGAGGACTGATGGGGAGTGACTATTACTCAGAGCCAAAAGAGAAGAATGGTCATTCCATTTGATGACAACCTGAGATAATGGTATCAGCAAAGGATATATCTTTGAAGGGAAAATGAAAATAACTTGGAAGAATCTGACTTATTTTACTGACATTTCCCTTAACTTTCTAAGAGTGTGTTCTCATATATTTTAGAAAATTAAAAGTTATCACAGTGCTGTATTTAAGGTCGTAATTCTGAAAGCAAATCATTTGCTAAGGTAGGTTTGATGGTTCCATTTAAAATATTAGCCAATAAAGTTTTTGGCTGAATCTGGGTTTCTGCCATGAAACTCAAGAATGTGTGAAACTCAAGAATGTGAGAAATCCAAACATTTATGTAGAAATTAAAAACCTCCTCATTAACTCAGGATCATTATTGTTTCAATGAAGGCAGAACTTCTTAAAATAAAAAAAAACAATAACAGTAACGATAAAATAATGACAAGAATACAAAAAGTGAATTTATAAGTTGATCTCCCTGGATATTAGTATTAAAATTTCAGTCATAACTCATTTTTCGACCATGGTTCTCAATCCCTTTAATAATACCATATTCCCATCTTTAATTAAAAAATTCTCTCTAAAACATAGTGCAAATAAGAGACAATCAATGTTCCTAGAGGTTTTTTGGAGCAGAAATGCTCCCAATTTCATATGACAGAAGATTAGTTTACCTATAGTCACCAAATAGTTTGAGAGATCCTACTGTATACTAGACACCATACATCATTCATTCAAATTAAATATATTTGTCGTCTCAACAAGTACTTACTGAGTGCAGAGAAAGAACAGCTTCCTGTTTTGCAGAACTTACTCTTCTATGTAGTCTGTCATAATCCTGATCTATGGCTAAATATAAACTAAATCATCAGAACAGTGTAATTATTATGTCACTCACTCAAAGTGTTACACATGTATCAGTCTCCCCTCTTGTCTCTTTCAATTGATAAGCTGACCCTCCTGGAAAACACATTTCTTTTCTTTTTCTTTTCTTTCTTTCTTTCTTTTTTTTTTATATTTTATTTTATTTTATTTTATTTTATTTTATTTTATTTTATTTTATTTTTTGAGGCAGTCTTGCTCTGTCACCCAGGCTGGAGTGCAGTGGCATGATCATAACTCACCGTAACTTTGAACTCCTCAGCTCAAGCCATCCTCCTGCCTTAGCCTCCTGAGTAGCTAGGACTACAGAAACACGCTACCATACTTGGGTAATTTTTAAAGTTTTTATTTGTAGAGACAGGGTCTCACTATGTTGCTGAGGCTGGTCTCAAACTCCTGGCCTCAAGTAATCCTCTTACTTCAGCTTCTCAAAGCACAGGGATTATAGGCATGAGCAATTGTGTCTGGCCCAAAAGGAAAATTTTTTAAAAAATCAAAGTAATGATAGTGTATATACCTTATTAATTCAATGCTCAACAATCATGTTAATTGTGAATATATATATATATATATTCACAATTAACTAATATATATATATATAAGTAAGTTTTAGTAAGCTGCCACAAGTCATGTCATTAGTAAGTACCGGAGCCCAGGGCCTAAATCTGTCTTGAGACTTTGTACTTTTTCTACCATACAATGCAGTAGCGATACAGATCAAGTGAGACCCCAAACTGGCGCTTAGTCCAGGAGGGTTCTTGGCTTCACTCAGGAGGAATTCAAGAGTGAACTGATGGTGAGAGAAAGCAGGTTTATTGAAGTGTCAGTGTACAGAAGAGTGATTGCTCCTTGCAGAGCAGGGCTAACCCATAGGCTGTGCACCCAGAGTAGTGACATGTGACTGTTGGCTAGCAGGAGTTATACTTACTTTTAATTATATGCAAATTAAGGTACAGATTATTCAGAAAACTCTAGAATAAAGAGGAGGTAACTTCTGGGTGTTGCTGTAGCATTTGTAAACTGTCATGGCACTGGTGGGAGGGTCTTATGCTGATGAGCAGCAAGGGCAACTAAAGGTTGCCTTTGGTGCCATTTGCTGGTTCTGGCCAATTTCTTCATTTTATCCTGTTGGGACCAGGAAATAAGTCCTGCAGTCTCCTATTTCAGTAGGGCAGCATACAAATTTATTTGGGGTATGGTAGTTTTCATATTTTGACTACTAAAAGTATGATTTCCTGCACAAAGCTTTAGTTTACTTGCTTGTTTCTCACTTTCAGTGAATATATTATATTTAATAAGATATTCCAAAGAAATGCTAAGCATAAATTTCAATCATACCTAACTTAGAAAGAACTTAAAATTGGATCACATAAAACTCCCAGCAGTTACTTCAGTTACTTATAGACTAGAAAAGTTTCCTTTTTCACTACACTTTCCTCCACAATTTGTTTTGAAGGCAGCTAATCAATATTGTTGAAAATACATGACTGTGGGAAGCGAGACAGGATGCAACTGTAATACTGTCTTTGCTTCCACAGTTGTACATTACTTTGTGCAGAAGCTCAAGACAGGTGACAATTTTAGCCCCTTCTCTTACTGCTCCAAAGCTGACAAACTGAAAAGAATTTATATGTGAGTGTTAATCTTTTTGTCTTTCCTTATATGTGAGCATTTTTGATAGCCAAGTAAACTATGCTATGTACTTGATTTTTCTTTTTTTTTTTTTCTGGAGAATTGGAGATAATCTTCCAGCACTTGAAACATTATGGTATACATCTTCCTGTATCCCTAGCAACAATGTCATAGTAGGTAGAATTTAAAAACTCAGTCCAGAATAAACTTGTCAAAACTATAGAAAGAGGAGAGAAATAAATTCACTCCACTTTCTTACTCCATAATGCTCTTTTTCTGTCTAAGCTACTATAACACACTACCATAAATGGGGTGACTTATAAACCATAGAAATTTATTTCTTACTGTTCTGGAGGCTGAGAAATACAAGATCAAAACACTGGCAGATTTGGTGTCTGGTGAGCACCTGTTCTCTGGTTAAGAGAGTGTGTCTTTTTGCTGTATGTCACATGGCAGAATAGGCGAATAAGTTCCCTTAAGCTTCTTTTATTAGAGCACTAATCTTATTCACAATGACTCTGCCCTAATGACCTAATCACCTCCAAGAAGCTCCACCTTCCAAAACCATCACCTTGGCAGTTAAGATTTCAACATTTAAATTCATGGGAGACACAGACATTTAACCCACAGCAGTTCTAAACCAAGGACTATTGTTAATGAGTTCACTTTGTGAGATCCCAGTGGCTTGGAGGCCAGAGTGATTGGTTTGATCTTCAGGTTGGTTGTAAGCCCCAGTTTCTTATAGTCACAAATGGTGCCCCTTCCCCTTAACTGAAGTTCTGACAACGAATGTGCTCCTGGTCACAAGCAGAAGCAAGTGAAAGTGTCTGCAAATTCATGATCTTTACATAAAGACAACCCCATGTACATGTCCTAATACTATCATCTTAAATATGAAAAAGCAGAGTTTTTATTTACATATCATATTGGACTCTACCAGTAAATATACTGTTATAATTGTGGTTTGTATTGGGATGCTAAACATTTTTAAATTCTCTTCCAGTTATCTTTTTCTCTTAACTAGTTAAACAAATTGCTGTTAGGCCGGGCGCGGTGGCTCACGCCTGTAATCCCAGCACTTTGGGAGGCCGAGACAGGCGGATCACGAGGTCAGGAGATCAAGACCATCCTGGCTAACACGGTGAAACCCCGTCTCTACTAAAAAATGCAAAAAACTAGCCGGGCGCGGTGGCGGGCGCCTGTAGTCCCAGCTACTCGGGAGGCTGAGGCAGGAGAATGGCGTAAACCCGGGAGGCGGAGCTTGCAGTGAGCGGAGATCCGGCCACTGCACTCCAGCCTGGGCGACAGAGCGAGACTCCGTCTAAAAAAAAAAAAAAAATTGCTGTTATTGTTGCAAAAGTAACAGAAGCTTCATGATGACAACTGCATATATGTGTTTCTTAATATCCTTCTGTACCCCAAGACTCCACTAATACAGTAGTGAAAGAATAAAGAAGGAATAAACTCATAGTAATACAGAGAATGAGAAGAGAGGCTTGAGTGGATTAGAGATTTTGACAAATTTTTGAAAGGCAGAAAGTGGAGGAAGGGTGTTGATTGGTAGAATCTGGTAAAGAAACCCTTAGCCCAGAATATTTTGTGGAAGCTTTGATGGAGGGGGATGCCCAGAGATCCTCCAGTCTGGGATCCAGCAGATAAAAAGACTAAGAGTGAGGAGGTCAAAACCAGGGAGGGAGTGGAGCTTACCAAGAGTCTGACTGCAAAAGAACCATGCCAGTGGCTTTCCTCCCCTCTCTGCACACAGAGATGGCAAGGAGTTGGCTGAGCCCCCACTATATCAGGCAAGATACCTGATATCTTTATTTCAAATAAAGTAAAAGAAATACTTGAGAAGGACTACTCTGCTAAAATGAATATTGCGACCCAGAGTAAAGCCCCTTGTTGTGACAAACTCCCGGTGAGCGGGTAGGTCCTCTTTCTCAATTCAAGGCAAACCTGTTGGTGGAACAGCCTCACAGTGTAAACAGAGCTCCCAGTCAGTCCTCCCACTTCCTAATTATTAAATATAAAGTACAAACAAGGACCATAACACACATGACAAAAACTAACAACACCAGAAGAAAGTAAACATGAACAGACAGGTCCTTGGGGGAAACAGAAATACTCTGAGAGACAGGAGGACCTGAAACAACCCAAGCCCCTCGTAATGTCCGCAAAGAGATTTGGAATTCTGTTACATCCCTAAAGGAAAAGCTATGTGCTATGAAAAAGAAAAAGAACAAGAAAAAAAAACCTTCCTGAAAACTAAAAATGTTTTGACCAGAATAAAACAAAATTCAACAGAAGAACTGGAACATGAAGCCATAGCAATTTTATGAAGTAGAAGAAAAAGAATAAAAGAGAAGAAAAATATGAGAGAAACACTAAGAGACATAGAGTATCTTTCTAAGACAGTCTCACATTTGGCTTATAGGCATTCCAGGAAGAGAGAACAGAGAAAATGGAGATGAGGAAAGTACCAAAGAAAATATATAATCGTTTCCCCATTCTGAAGAGATACTCAAATCTTCCATATTTGAAAGGACCAATCAAGTACTGAGTAAGATGAACAAGAAAAGACTCACACCTAAGCGCACCATGGCAAAATGTTGGAACCTAAAGTATAAGTGAAAAAATATATAAAAGCTTCCAAAAGGAAGAATAAAAAGGAACCTAGAGTACTTAAAAAGAAGAAGAATCAGACCCAAATGAGACATGTCTTGAATAATATTGGATTTTTGAAGACAATGACAAAACCTCTGCCTAAAATATTGTAAAAAGATCATTTGAACTCAGATTTATATACAAAGACAAACCAGAATTACAAGACACCAGAATACATGTTTAGATATGCAGAGCCTCATAATATTAACCCCCCATAGATTATTTCTAAGGAATTCCATGTGATTGTACCCAAGCAAAATGGAGGTAAAACCAAGTAAGAGTAACATACAGGACAAAGAAATGGTGGGGCTAGCCTAGCAGCGCAGTACAATAAAACTCATAGGTTTTCAATTTTTCAAAGGTGATCAGTAGAACGAGTAGGATGTTTAGATGATATGAAAGACATTCACTGTCTAGACTCTGTCAGTCTGACCTTCCTTCCCATTCCTTGCCTCACCTTTTTGGGAGGAGTGTCCACTCCTTTCTTCAAGTCTCCCCTGCATTTTGTACATTTTTTTTAATTGTAAGTCACATCACAGTGTGTTGCCATTAGTTGTTTTCCATTTCCCTGAGCAGGTGATGATGTTAACTTGTACGTGTATTTGTTTCACAAACATTTGTTGTGTACTTTTGAGCGAACAGTTTTTATATTGCTTCTTTAGCATCTTTTCTCATTTTTCTGGCTATAGCAATTCAATTTCCCTGTGGGAACTATTCCTCTCCCATTCTCAGTCTATGTGGTTTAGATGGGACTACCGCTAAGCCTTGGCTTTGAGTGATGGTTTGGCCACGTGGCTCAAAACTCATTCATGAAAGCAATACATCCTATGTCCAGGATGAATGATGCTAGAGGGGAGGATGTGCATACTAGTCATATCAGAGCCAAGGAACATTAGCTCTGAAACTTTTTGCTCTTGGAGTTGCTAACCTAGTAGATGTAAACCTGGATGATGTAAACCAGTGGGTTATCACTGACATCTCATGAAAATGAAGTCAGTACAGAAGAAAGCAAACAGAGAGACAGTGTCCTGACAATGTTAGTTGAAGTTCTGAATCTGGTTGTGCTTGAATATATACCCTCAGATTTTTCCAGTTCTCTAAGTCAATACATTGCCTTATTTTGCTTGTCAGTTTGAATTGCAACCAAATGAGTACTAATACTCTAATACTCCTTTTTTTTTTTTTTTTTTTTCTGTACCAGGCACTCTGATAGGCTATAAGTATACAAATATGCAACCACCCTTGCATCTGAACAACACATGTCCTTACCCTGGATCCTGTGCTGTAGAGATAGCTGCATATCACAAACACTATAAAGGAAATTCAGGTTTACTGAAGAATACATGGGTGTCTGTCACTCAAGCTCTGATGCTTAGCATTGGCTCAGAATGATTTATAACCCTAAATACCCACTCTCATGACCAAGTCCTTCAGGTCCTGGAGAAATGCATTTTCTATTTCTTGCCTTTATGTCCTTGAAAGAAGAGGTGATTGTGTCCAGCGCCAAGTAGGATTGTGGGCTGTGCCACTGCTAATGCCAGAGAGGAATAGGAGTTCAGAGCACAGGGAGGATTCGAACGTCACTCAGTACAAATTAAGCTGTGGATTCCTTTCTTTCAGATAGCATAAATACAATATATTTTTGCATCCCAGTAGTGCTGAGTGTCCCTTTCTTACATTTCTATGTGTTTGACAATGTTGTTCCAGAGACATTCATCAATTAGCACAATATTTGCAACAGTTGAATATGGTAGTTGAGAAGCATTTTTTAATATTAAATAATTTATATTTATTTCACATTTGCTTATATGTTGATCTAAATGTAATATATGTGAAAACTAATACTAATTCTTTACATTGCAAAGAGAAGAATCTTGAACACTAAAATTGAAAATGATTGTTAAAAAATATTAAATGGTATGTAATTAAAATTTTAAAACAGAAATTTAATTTCGGTTTTTAAAAACAATTATGTTTAAAATTTTATTTATGAATCAGATTTTATAATTTTGAATACTGTAATAACATTTTTGAAAACAAAATGATTATGATTTTATTTTTATTTTTCTTAAATACATGACATTGTTATAAAAAACATTCTAATTATTCTTTGCATTTACCTTTAAGTTTTATTCCTTTAGATCATTCCTTTTAATATAATACAAATAACTTTAAAATATTGATTACAACATAATTAGTGATTTTGCTAAAATAAAAGCAAGAAAAATAAATTTAATGGAATAAATAGACAATAATTTATGAATTATGTATCTTTATTACTCATCCAAACAGCAGCAGCCATTGACAGAAAACCTAGACATATGCCAAAAAAAAAAAAAAATTAAATCCAGTCATCTTTGATATCTGCTGTCTTTCAGTCATATAGAAACCATAGTTTACCGTGTATTTATCAATTTTGTTTGTATGAAAATATATTGGCAAGGTAGAAGGAAAGAGCATATTTTATTTAAAGATCTGATCACTTAATGTATAATTTTAAAATATTTAGATACATGGTATATGGGCTTCCATTTGGATTCTTGCTTTGGCCCACAAATACTAGGGGTGGACCTTCCAAGAGACATAGGAATCAAATAAATTCACTTGAACAGCCCACTAAATTTGGTTATGAAAGAAGTATGTGCAAAGTGGTATTACAGTACAAGGAAGGATTCCATCCTATTCACCTTTGTATATCTAATACAAACAGTCTGTAGACATTTGGGCAATTAAATAAATGAATGCAGGCAGATATGAGATAAATACAATCAATAACAAAGCAACAATCAGAATCATGTGTCCTTTAATGACAGGGACATGTTCTGAGATATGCTTTGTTATGTGATTTTTGTCACTGTGTGAACATCATAGAATATACTTACACAAACCTAGATGCTATAGCTTGGTTTTTAATTTTCATAGCTTTAATTTTTATTCCTTTAGATCTATATGAAGTAGAAGACCTAGACTATATAGGATAGCCTATTGGTTTTTGGCCACAAATCTGTACATTATGTTACTATATATTGAATACTGTAGGCAATTTGTAGCACAATGGTAACTATTTGTGTATCTAAACATAGAAAAAGTAATGCATTGTGCTACAATCTTATAACAGCTATGACATCACCAGGTGATAGGAATTTTTCAGCTCCATTATAATCTTAAGAGACCACCACTGTATAAGCGATCCATCATTGACAGAAACATCATTATGTAGTGCATGACTGTATTAGAAACAAATTGCAAAAAGCCATAAAAGAGCAGAGCAACAGATAGTGTCAGGCACTTGTGTTAACATAGTTATTACATTAATAGGGTTGCAAAAAAATCAGTTAATAGGGTTATAACAAAAAAAAAAACCATAGTTATTACAGAAAACACTCTGAGTTTCTAGGATTTTTTCATTAAAAGCTCCATTGACCTTCAAGGTCATATTAAAATAGCATCAGGAAATTATGAAGAGGAATGCTAGTTAAAATATTTTGTAATCCTATGATGCCACTCTTAAGAAAGTTTTATATCTTAAGGCTGAATATAATTTTTCCACTATAGTCTTTTCAGCAAATTTACTCTGCAATAAAAATGTGAAGTAGAAACATTACTACAAATTTTGTCTGAGGAAGCAGATACTTTCTCATTTTTTTGTGAATAGGACTGGTCTTATCTTTCCTTTTACCTCTACAGGAAAGAGAAACATTTGCAAAATCAGGTATTTCTACCTTTAGACTGACAGAAGATAAATGTGGAATGAACATGTGAGCAATCAACCCCTCAAAATAACAATGAAGTAATGTTGCCTGAAGTGTACTTTATGTCTTCTCTGTGTGGATTTAATCATTGATATTTCTCCCAATTATAGAAGCTAGATTAGCTTCCTTGAGCAGAAGTATAATTTGGTGATGTGTTTGCATATATGTGTGCACACTTGTGCATGTGTTTTGGGGATAAACTTCAACCCTGGCTACATTTTAAATTCACTTGAGGAGCCTTAAATACCAATGCCATGTCCACTACTAATGACAGAAGCTCCAAAGAAGAGGTTTTATTGAGGCAGCATGCAAAGAGAGCAGATCTTCTCCTAGACAGTCTTTGCCCTGCTGAACTCCAGAAAATTAGAAAAGAGGTCCTTAACTGCCTGTTTTCAGGGTACAATTTGTTCAACTCTAGACCATTACAGGTCAGAAACCCTATCTTTTTTATCCTTGCATCATCAGCAGCTACCATGGTGCAAAGAACACTTGCTTAATAAAAGGTGAAAAATATATGCATAAATGAATAAAAACTGATGTCAAATGATGTTAATAATTTGACATCAATTTCTGTTACAGTTTCAGCATGAGGTCTTAAAATGTTTAAGGGGACATGGGTATAAATCACTCACATTTGCTGAAGTGAACTACTAGACCACCTACGCAGATGTACAAAGAAAGTGTTCTAGAACTCTTATCCCAATGAGCACTTCATGACCACCAAAGTTGAAAAGGTCAAGGAGAGGGTTTCCTTGGAGATAAATGCTGGTATGCTACGAACTCACCTCCACATCCCACCCCGATTCCCACTACAAGAGAGGGAGAGGGCTTCCCTCATTTCAAGCATGATGATAGAGCTTCAAAAAGAAACAGAGAAAATGATGTGTGTCCTGAGCCAAGGAGACCAATAGAAATCTATATTTGAGAAACATCCAAAGCCAAAAGTAGTGACTAGAAACTGTGCAGCTTTCAGCCTTCAGGATGCAGCCAAAGGGCCAAGTTGGAAATGCTCTACATTCCCAAAGTCAGGGCAAAGGATGCAAGAATGTTTTCTGTGGTACAATTGATGCTGCCTTAAGATAATCTGTTATTGTTAGAGGCAATGTTGCCACAACAGAAGGAATCAGGAAAAATACCAGTGGACCCAGAAGTTGAGGAGGGGAGAGTGGCTAGTTTGTAGACAGATAGGTTCCCCCACATTTAGGGAACTTCATATGAGAAATTATTAGTGATGAGGGTTTCATCCAGAAACACCCTCACAGACAGAACCGAAAATAATGTTTAACCAAATATCTGGGTACTCCATGGCCCAGTCAAGTTCATACTTGACTTAATCAACACAATAAGCATCTCTGGTCACATAGTTAGTTGCTATCCCATGGTCATGCACTTAGTTTCTATTAGAGTTCAGTAGTATGCCAGGAGCTTATTTTGGAGTGATAACTAATTCTCTGATGCAGATGGCATGACTTTGCTCAAAAACTCTAGTGGGGCTTTCCAGAGACTCTGCACTGTGTCCTATCAAGGTTACCTGTAGCACCACAGGCTATACTCAAAAGGCATTTTGAACTTATTTTACAGTATTCTTCGGTTGGGGGGCACCCACTCAAAACTGGCAGCCTTCCAAGTTATCTGACAAATAGGATGGAACAGTATTCCCAAGGGAGGTATGTCCTGTACCCAAAACCCAAAGATGCCTGCCAAAAACTATGAAAGATACAATGACTTGTCTATCTAGGAAGTGCAAGGTACAGTGATTTACCTTTTACTTAAGAGGAGATGCCTGGGCATGCCCCATTTTGTTAGATGCTTAGAAACTTCATCAATATGGCACACTTCTAAAATATTTGTAGGAATTATTTCCTATGGTGTGTCACATGTGTGTCTTACCAAGGAAACCAGTGTACTTGCCATATGCAACTTCTTATATTTAATTAAGATTATGTCAATGGTATCAGCGTGATGTTATGTAGAATGTCAAGCTGATCAAAGAAACTTTAGATTTACTTTGTGACAGAGCAGAAAAGTTAGTATAGACCTGGGGCAAGAGTCTGAATACATACTGCTACTGTTATCCATTCAAGGGGATCCTTCCTCCCATTGTAGACGGAAGATAAGACAGTCATCAGATTAATAGCTGCATGTCAAAATGTTGTGTCAATCTCTTCTAGTAAAGATACTGGATTCCAGCACAGCAATTGCCATTGAAGCAATTGGTAAGGTTTATAGCAGCTCACAGTTATTGGCTATAATCTATCTTTTTATTGCAAGGACTACACTGATGAATTAAGCAAAGATACACTGGGAACTAACTAACACTTCTGTATCCCTTATGTCTTAGTAGATGTTACTAATCTCTACCACTCTACTCAGAACGTGGCCTTACTCCTGATTTACTATCTTATCTAGGGTTGAGGAAAATTTTAGGAGCTTCTAGGCTTTTCCCATCATCATTGCTCTTCCTCAATAAGTGAATAAATCAATATAAAGGTTCTGCCAGCTGCTAAGTATATATTTCTTGATTATGTACTCAGGAAATGAGGAAATGATGGAGGGTGTTCATGAATCAATTGCAACTATGTGATATGGACTTGGGCCTGGACTGAATCTATCACCTTGCCTTTGTAGACTGTAATACGGAGGAGGAGAGTAGATGGCTTAGAAGTTACAAGGGAAGGTAGGTGCAAATCTATAGGAAGGTATGTATTAACTTGAGAGACAGCTACCTCATGTGAAATTCTGCATGTTTTATAGTCATTGAGCAGCTGCTATCTCTACCTGTGGGAACTGGGCTAGTTCTGAAAGCCCAGAGGGTTCCCAGAGGAGAATTTGGGGCTTCAGTGTTCTCAAGGGCATCCACATGAATATCAACATTTCTGTTGTTAGAAACTCAAGGATTCTACTCCCTGACTTTGGTGTAGTCTAGTTGTGGGGATGGTGAATTGAGCCTTATTTACAATGCTACTGCTCTCATAATCAGATTCTTGTCTTAATTTTCAACCCGAGCTACCCTCCATCTACAAGAGATGATAGGTTCTTTAAATCCTGCCTTGAAGTTTTTTCAGCTTTCATACCTTTCCCTGAAACAACTTAGCCTGTCATTTTCTTCTTTCAATACATTAAAGTACTTAAGAAATAAGAGTGCAACTCCATAGTCCTTATAATTAACATTGCCATATTCAGATATCTCTCAAATTCTAGACAGAATGCATAAGGTAGTGCATCCCCTTTGACTGTATCCCATCCTAACCCACCATCAATGAGAATCTTAATAATTATTATGCTCCAGTGTGCCAGGACCAATCACCATCTCACTTACACCTGGCAGTAGGCTCCTTATTGTCAGTAAGTAATCCAATTACAGAATCCTATCCTGAGAATCTACCCCTTTGAATTACTTTGGCATCAGCTGTCTTGGTTTGAATGTCCCCAGAAGCACACTCCAGAATAAGGATTCAAAAGCAAACAGTTTATTTGGAGGTGCAGGAAACACTGGTATAGGAGTGGGGAGTAGGAAGTGATACAGAAAAGAGAAAGCAGCCAAGAAAAGGTACATTTTGCAGACAACTTTCATCATGGAAAACTGAAGCTTTTTCATGAAAAAGAGGAGAGGAAAAGGGGCAGAGAAATCCAAGAAATGGTATACAATGCAATTCAGATGTATCCCACTTAAGGAACAAGGGAACTGAGGCATTCATATTTCATTTGTCATCAGTCATTGCTTCAGGATGTCCACTCGGGCACTTCTGGCCTGGGAGCATACATGGGAAAGGCCTTCTGGGTTTCTAGATAAAGTACTCAAGCATGGAGGCACAGCTATTAAATGTTTGAAGTTGATTTAAGCACATTAGGTTAAGAAGTTGGACTTTATTATAAATGTATAGGACCCTGAAACATCTACTACACATGGTGAGGCTGAAAATGAACCCATGAAAGAAACAAGTTTTATGGAAAATAAAATAGGTGTTTTTGATATATTAAGTTTGAGGTACCTCTGGGTTTCCTATAGTTCGGATGTTCATTCTCCCAAACTTCATGTTGAAATTTGACCCCCAATATTGGGTAGGGGCTTAATAGGAGGTATTTAGGTCATAGAAGCAGATTCCTTGTGACTAGATAAATCTGCTCCTTGGGAGGGAGGAGAGCGAGTCATCATTCTATCAGTTCCCACAAAACCTGGTTGTTAAAAAGAGCCTGGCCCCTCCCAACTCTTGCTTTCTCTCTCACCATGTGCTGTCTGTATATGCCAGCTTCTCTTCACCTTCTGCCATGAGTAGAAGCAGCCTGAGGCCCTCGCCAGATGCTAAGTCTTCCAGTCAGCAGAATCATGAGCCAAAAAAACCTTTTTTTTCTTTATAAATTACTCACATCAGATATTATTTTATAGCAACACAAATGGTCTAAGACAGTGATATACAAGGGGATACATCTAGAAGCACTTGAGAATTTGCATTTGGATCTTAAGAGGGAGAGGTAAGCTTTGGAGATAAGTGGAAATTTGTGAGGCATTATAATAATAGATGCCTGAAGCCATATGTATTAGCCTGTTTCTCCATTGCTATAAACAAATACTGAGGCTTGGTAATTATAAAGAAAAGATTTAATTGGCTCATGGCTCTGCAAGCTGTACAGGAAACAAGGCACTGCCATTTCTTTGACTTCTGGTGAGTCCTCAGGACCTTTTTACCCATGGTGGAAGATGAAGCAGGAGCCAGTATATCACATGACAAGAGGAGGAGCAAGAGAGAGAAGGAGGAGGTCTCAGACTCTTAAACAACCAAATTGTGTGTGAACTAACTGAGTGAGAACCCACTCATCACCAAGGAGATGGCACTAAGCCATTCATGAGGGATCCGCCCCCATGATCCAATACTTCCCACCAGGCTCCACCTCCAACATTAGGGATTACATTTCAACCTGAGATTTGGAGGGGACACAGATCCAAACCATATGACCACAATAATGGAAAGGATTAATCAATTCAGAATGACAGAAGATGGAATGTTGAGAAATGTCTCTATTTAAAGGAAGATGAAAGAGAAGCCAGCGAAAGGAAGGGAGTTGGAAGAAAGGAAGTTTGAAGGAAGGAAGGAAGGAAGGAAGGAAGGAAGGAAGGAAGGAAGGAAGGAAGGAAGGAAGGAAGGAAGGAAGGAAGGAAAATGCAGGAGAAGAACATATTGGAAATCAGAATAAGTTAAGTGATTTCAGTTCAGCAATGTCATGATTTTTTCGATCAGTGTTGTTTCATTTTTCTGTTTCAGTTCACTAAAATTAGTTGGAATATCAATCTTTATTTCATTTTTACTGCTGTACTTAACTGAACTCCTTAGAATATAATAAAGACTCATAAGTTATTTGGGCTACATGCTTATCATTCTTTATTGTTACTTACTACTTGCCAATCACTTGAAAAGATTTTCCTTGCTTGAGAGGGGAACAGAAGAGACAACAATCAGTCCTTCATATATCCTTACTCCCTTTGCTGTATCACAAGTTCCTTAGTGAAAAGAACTGTTATGTGAGATACCACAATGCTGAATAAGGTTTTCTTTAAGTTCACAAAGAATGTTGTTGGAAGAAGCATGGTGAGCAGACAAGGCAAATTCATAGCCATATCCAGAATGAGTGTCTATTTCAGCGACAAGTCACTGCACAGTCCTCGGTGAAAATGATCCAGCATAACCATGTTACACTTCAATTGAAAGAACAGGCAAGACAGAACTTACAGGGTTTTCTGTTTCTCAGAATTTCTTCTGTATGAAGCATCTCTACATGTTCAAGTAAATCCCTAGATTGATACAGTTACATTTAATTGGAATCTCTTTTGTTACCTTCTGGCTTGGCCATAGCCCCCCTTGAAGCATGGATTGGAGTTCCTTGGCATGGAAGACAGTGGAGAAAGGCCCTCCAACCTTGAGAAAGTCTGAAACCTTGGATCTGAGAGAGCCTTACTGAGGTGAAATAATTTCTTCATTTAGCTTAAGAAGCCCTGGCAGTTCCCATTTCCCAGCAGGCAAGAGCAGAGTGATCAATTCTGAACAGCATCTCTACTGAGAGCATTTTAATCAGCCAGAATGAATACGGAGCAGCTGGCTCACCACCAAAAATTCACAGACATGTTTGCACTCGATTGGAAAACAGTAAACATCAGGCATGAGGCCAGATCCATTTGGTATATTAATTTCTTCCTCTAAAATAGATCTTAGAAGCAAATTCTTTTTTTTACTCTCATCCCTCTGTAAGACCACATACATTTTTATCCCTTTCTTCTGGAAATATTTAGATTATCAGGAGAGAACTAGCTCAAATCCGGCTTTTAATTCTCAAGATAGTTCTAACATTCTATGGCATTTTTGCATTCAAAACTATAGACCACTTACAGAATAAAGAGAGAGAGAATGGGTGGTGGGAGTCAGCATAGCGGAATCTAGTTTCACCTCTACTAATTTCCCTCATTTTAAGGATAATTGGAATCATTCATTTGATTTTGATCATGTGACTAGAATGTAAAGAGATGATAACAGCAAAACTTATGTATCTAAATATAGGTAGACACTATGGAAGAAATAATTATTTCAGGGATATTACTATTGTTTAAACATTTTCTAAAAAATCCTTCTTTGGAATAACTCTTAAGGCCACTAGAAAACTCAGTCTTCATAGACTTAAGCCACATTTAATAGTAAAATATCTCTCAATTTATTCATCTACTTATATCTAGCTTGACTCTGAATGACTTATGGCAATTTTAGAAATTAAAATCCACCCAAAAGAACATTTTTTCATATATAAGGATTCTCAAAGCAATATGTCTATACAAAGTAGTCCAGATATTATTTCCAAGCATATTTTGACCAATTGTAGTATCATTACAATAAGTATTTAGCCATCTCAAGGAACAACTTCAAGAAAGCAGTACTCTTTTGGATATAGAAGTTTTCATATGTTTGTTAAAAATTTGTCATGTTACTTTGTAATATTCATCATTTTATAAATTTAACAAGATGGACAGTAACTTCCTAATTCATCCCCTCCATGTGGGGTCTTTTTGTAAACTATAGAATATTGTGTATTGGTAACGATTAAATTCATTTGTGATGGCTTATTTCTCAGCTGTGTTCTCTTCATATCATCTTCCGGTTTAGTTTCATTCAATTATGTTTATTACTAAAGTGTGCTCCTTGAAACACTAGGTCCTTAAGATCAAGCATAAGTTCTGTAATGAAACACATTTAAGAAATGTAGCCTACTGTATTCCCTCTTGGATTTTCACAATGCATATAAACACACCAGCAGCACTCCAGGGCTCAGTTATAGCTGAACCTACTTCCCTGGGAGCTACATCAAGACTTTTCCCCACCATCCTCTCCTCTCCGGGTTCTCCTCTTCTCAGTTAATGGCAACATTATCCTTCCAGTTGCTCTAGCTAAAATCCTTGGGGTCATCCTTAACTCCCCCTTTTTCTTACAACTATATCCAATCCCTCAAGAAATCCTGTGGGCTATAACTTAAAAATAAAATTGTGTCACCTCTTTAACGCCGCCACCACAATCACTTTGGTTCAGTTATCACCATCTGTATTAGTTGGTTTTCACACTGCAGATAAAGACATATCTGAGACTGGGTAATTTATAAAGAAAAAGAGGTTTAATGGACTCATAGTTCCACATGGCTTGGAGAGGCCTCACAATCATGGTGGAAGGTGGAAGGGACATTTTACATGGTGGCAGACAAGAAAAAATGAGAGCCAAGCAAGAGGCAAAACCCCTTATAAAATCATTAGATCTCATGAGACGTATTCACCACCATGGGAATAGTATGGGGGAACTGCCCCCCATGATCCAATTATCTCCCACTAGGTCCCTCCCACATCATGTGGGAAATATAGGAGCTACAACTGAAGGTAAGATTTGGGTGGGACACAGCCAAACCATAGCACCATCTGTCTTTTAAATTACTACACCAGTCTCCAACTGGTTTCTCTAGTTTTGCCCCTACTCTCCTTTAGTCTACTGTGAAAGCTTGAGTAGGTCACTCCTCTGCCCAAGCCCCACCAGTAGGTTCCTAAGTCAGTGTACTAGTTCATTATTGCATGGCTATAAAGAAGTATCTGAGACTGGATAATTTATAAAGAAAAGAGGTGTAATTGGCTCACAGTTCTGTAAGCTGTACAGGAAGCATGGCACTGGCATCTGCTTGGCTTCTGGGGAGGCCTCATGGAGCTTTTACTCATAGCAGAAAGTGAAGCAGGAGTAGGTATATCACATGACTAAAGCAGGAGCAAGAGCTTAATTTATTTCACGAAAAAGAGGAGAGGAAAAGGGGCAGAGAAATCTGAGAAATGGTATAAAACGCAACCATTTCTGGTTGCCAGAAGGAGAGGGAAAGGAGGTACCACACACTCTAGAGGATCAGTTCTCAGAAGAACTCACTCACTATGGTGAGGATAGCACGAACCCATGAGGGATCCACCCCCATGACCAAAACACCTCCCCCCAGGCCCCACCTCCAACACTGGGGATTACAATGCAACATGAGATTTGGGCAGGGACAAATATCCAAGCTATATCAGTCATCACAAAAGCCAAAGTCCTAATCAAAGCCTTCAAAGTCATATGTGATCTGTTTTTCAGCTCTCAGACCCTGCCTCTTTTCTGTATACCATTGTTCTTATCTCCTTTCCTATCTCCCCACTGCCTGTCCCAAGATTAATCCACTCTAATTATACCAGCTTTCTTGCTATTCCTGGAACATACCACGCATACTCTTGTTTCAGGGCTTTTATATTTACTCTTTACTTAAACATCCCTTCTCCAGATATTTGCATGACTCACTTCCCTACTTCCTCGAGGTTTCTACACAAATGTCACCTTATCAAACAAGGCCTCCCTGACCACCACCCTATGCAATCACTCCTTCCACTTCCCTATCCAGGACCTTCACTCTATATCCTTATCCTGCTTTGTTTCTCCTCATGGCACTAGCACCACCCAACACATCATATATTTACCTACTCATTTCTTGTCTCTCTTCTGCTATAATGTAAACTCTATGAAAGCAGAGTGTATTATTGCCTTCACCTGACTTTCCAGCGTCAGAATGGTGGCTAGCATAGGGAGTACTCAATAAATATTTGTTGGATCAATAAATGTATGTGCATTTCTGAGAAACCATGCAGTAAAGAAAGTTGTTTAAATATCATTCCCAAATATGTGTATCTACAAAACCACATTTTAAAACATAGTACTGAGTAACATCTCACTGAATACATTTTGGAATTCCATGGATATAAGGTGCAGTCCTAACTTACATGTGCTTCCAGGCTAATTGGGGAGAAACATAAACAAATAATTCAATGTAACTTGATAAGTAATAAAAAATAGATGTATATGAGGGATGCTATAACAGGACAGGATAAGGCTACTTTGTCTAAACAGGGGCCTCTGGGAAGGCTGCTTCCAGAAGGAAATTCCTGATTGCGCTACTACAAAATATGCTTTTGTAACTTTGACCATTATATAGATCTGCCAATCATTTTAATAGTATTCACTGATATTTTATGGAGTAGAATAAGACTTCCTACTCTTGATTTTAAAAAATTGGAAAACAGAAAAATCATAATTTGGGAGCCCTTTTGATAAAAGCAAGATCAAGGAGAAAGACCAATGTTATTTAGTTCAATAATGCCCAGGGTGATTATTTTGTAAGAAGAAGTTCAAAGAAATGTTAATAAGGGGTTATACATTAATAAGGGGTTATATTTGAGACATGATGTTTTTGTCACTAGGAAAAATTTACATACGCTGTAATGAAGTACACTCTGCCCTTGGGTAACTCAAGAAGAAATGAGCTGTGGCTGCCACTGGTAAAACTAGGATACCCCTCATCTTCCTTTCACTCTGCATAATGGAGCACATGTCCTTGTCTGCCCCTCCCACACTCATATCCAGCAAAGCCTGGGTAGAAGAAATCTGTCAGCATCCAGAGTCTGAGGGACCAGAATTTTCAAGACAAAAGAAGAGTCTTAGGTCTGTGATGTCTTCCCAATACGGAAAGGGATGGAGTTTTCCAAGGGAGGGGATAGAGAAAACAGATAGTAGGGAGTGTGTGCCGAATGAAGGCTGCAGGAAGAGAAAGAAAAAATAAAATAAACAGGAATATGAAGGGAGTGATCATTGAACAACCTCCAAAGACATAATTTGGAGGCTTCTCTTTTTCTTAACATCACTCCCACAGGGAATTGGGGATTCCAATCCATAAGTTAATTGAATCAGGATACAACTCCCAATCTTCATCCTCTATACTGATTATAATATTCTAATAGACATTTATCTTTACTCCCACCGGCACCTCCAAACTCTTCTCATTTTAGAAATGAAAGTTTCAATTGTATGAAACTTTGTGAAAGTGCAGTTAAAGAAACCAAAAGCAACCCAAGACCACCTCTCCCTGCTTTCAGAAGTGAAGGCATGGTCACTGACCAGACTCAGCCAATCAGACTCTCACACTTGGATCTTTCAGTTTTTAGCAACAAATGCAAAAATAAAAGAAGAGTAATAAACACTGTTCTAAATTGTATTTTTATTTGGCATATAGTAAATTTCATTCATTTTATAGTACGGTTTCTGTAATTCTCATGCATGGATAGAGTCATGTACCTATGAGCACAAATATGATAGAACAGTATCTTAGACTCCCAAAATTCTTTTGTGTTGTACCTTTGTAGTCAAACCCTACCCTCCACAGCCACTGATGTGTTCTCTGTCCTTACAGTTTTGTTTTTCCAGAATGTTATACAAATGAAATCATAAAATAGGTAGCCTTTGAGTCTACCCTGTTTTGCTTAGGTTAATACATTTGAGATTCACCTATTTTGTTAGATGTTTCAACAGTGTTATTACTGTGCCATATTTCATTGTTATTCATATGGTAATGCAAAAGACCTAGAATACTTAAAACAATTTCAGAAAAGGAGAACAAAGTTGGAAGACTTGCATGACCTGACTTCAAGATTTACTATAAAGCTATAGTAATAAAAACAGTGTGGAATTGGTGAATAGATAGTCATGTAAACCTATGGAACCTACTAGAGAGTTCAGAAATTAAGTCACAGAAATATGATCACTTGTTTTTGACAAAAATGCAAAGGGCAAATCAATGGAAAATTTGATGATCTTTTCCAAAAATGCACTAAAACATTTGGATATTCACATGCAAAAACATAAAATTCTTACATATACATCACACTTTATTCTTCTAATATCTGTAGATTCTGTAGTGATATTTCTTCTTTCATTCCTGATATTTGCAGTATGTGTCTTCTATTTTTTTCTTGGTCAATCCAGGTAGAGACTCATCAATTCTTTCATCTCTACACAGAACCAGGTTTTAGTTTCATTGATTTTATTGTTTGCAATTTTGATTTCTTTTTTTAATTTGCATTTTTCCCCCTGCTTTGAATTTCATTTTTTCTAACTTATTTATGTGGAAGCTTCAGTTATTAATTTGAAATCTTTCTTTTTTCTAACATAAGCATTTAATACTATAATTTAATACTATAATACTATAAATTTCATTATAAGCACTGCCTTTCCTGCCTCCCATAAATTTTGATATGTTCTGTTTTCTTTTTCACTTCATTCAAAATACACTCTAATTTCCCCCATTACATTCTTTTGACCCATTAATTATTCAGAAGTCTGTTATTTAATTTCCAAATAGCTAGTGATTTTTCTAGGTATCTTTCCATTATTGGTTTTTAAATATAATTTCATTAAGCCTAGAGAACATACTTTGTATGATTTTAATTCTTTAATTTGTCAAGGTTTGTTCTATGGTCAAAGATACAATCTATCTTGGTGAATGTTCCATGTACACTTAAAAATAATGTATATTTTGGGCAGGCATGGTGGTGGATGTCTGTAATCCCAGCACTTTGGGAGGCTGAGGTGGGCCGATTGATTGAGCCCAGGAGTTTGAGACCAGCCTGAGCAACATGGTGAAACCCTGTCTCTACCAAAAAAATAATAATTAGCTGGGTGTGGTGGCATGCATCTGTAGTACCAACTACTTGGGAGGCTGAGGTGGGAGGATCACTTGAGTCTGGGAGGCAGAGGTTGTAGTGAGCCATGATTGTGTCATTGTACTCTGGATGACAGAGTGAGACTCTGTCTCAAAAAAAAAAAAAAAAAAAAAGACAGAGAGAGAAAAAAAAATGTATATTTTATGATAATTCCTTGAAACTTTCTATAAATATTAATTATTTCAAATTGATTGATAGTCTTGTTCAGGTCTTCAGATACTATATTTTTCAGTTCTAAAATTTCCATTTGTTTCTTTTATGTAACTTCTACCTCTCTACTGGGAACTTCTATCTTCTTATCCATTTTAGAATGTTCACCATGACTTTATGTAGCATGGTTATTATAGCTGCTTTAAGTCTGTTTCTGATAATTCCAACATCTGGGGCACCTCAGTGTTGCCCTCTGTTAATTCTGTTGATTATTGTTTCCTGGGTTTTTGTGGGTTTTTTTTTTTTTTTTTTCTCACATATTGGTCATATGTTTTGATTCTCCCCACAGTCTTTGAGAAACAGGGACTCCTTTCTCCAGTTATTTTAGCCAAGAGATTCCATCTTTTCTTGGGGTTTTAGGTGCCTGCACCAAAGTGACGGAAGTATAGTGTCACAGCTGGGGCTGTCCCTGTGTCAGGGCTGGGAGAGAAAAAACATAAAAACTGTAAAAGAAATGGGTATTTTTCTCTTGCCACACTCTCTGGAAAGCAAAAATCCGTTTCCTGTGCTCTGCTAGAAAGAGATGATTTCTGCCAGAGTTTTTCTGACAGTTAGCATATATTAGCTTGTCCTTAGTTCAAACCCAGGTGTCAAAGGAGGAAAAAATCCATGAAACCCTTCTCCACTATAGGTTGTTAATCAAGTTTTTACTTTAATTTCCAATTCTTGCATTATTAATTTCCAATTCTTGCTTTTCACAGTCCTCAGGTAGTTGCTTTTTGTATTCTATCCAGAGCTTTAGTTATAACGTGGGGGAAAGATAGGCTGTCGTCTATATACTCCATCTTGGCGAGCACAGGAATTTTGGTAATAAAAATGTTTTACCTAATGAATAGAATTAATTTAATTAGCTTGCTAACATGCATATATATCAATCCAGAAATTAGTAATGACTTGATTACTAAATACTAATTTTTCAGGATATTTTCCTGTAGGCCAAAAGACTACATGAAGTAAGTTATGCTACATTCATAAAGCCACAAAAGTGGGTGTGGGCAAACCACTGAAGTAAGTAGGTAAGCAGTTTCCAAGTTCTTAGTCAACATCATAGAATTGGTTCTCTTGAGCAGGCATGGTGACACACTCCTGTAGTCCTAGCTACTCAGGAGGCTGAGGTGGGAGGGTTGCTTGAGCCCAGGATTTTGAGGTTATAGTGAGCTATGGTTGTGCCACTGCATCACAGCCTGGGAGACAGAGCAAGACTCTGTCTCTTAAAAAAAATAGAGTTAGTTCTCTTGGTTTTTTGCTCATTTTGTTTTGCAATAATTCATGCCTTATACCTTTTTTTAGTGTATAAAAACATTGATACACTTCTGCTCAAATAAATTAGTTCTCCCAATTCCACAGACTATTCTGGCAGTAATAAGAAGTTCTGTTGCCAAAGCAAATACGGAAGGGTGAGGGTACACATCAGAAGAGGGCTGGAGAAAGCATCTAATACATATCAATAGAGTCCTGGCACCTCCAAGTGAGTCTTTGACAGAAAAGGAGGCCCTGAGCATGGTGTTAGAGAGGGAAAAGACTATCTAGACCTCATTTGTTTCCATATTTTAGGACAATAAAACTAAAGTCAAGAGAGGTGATTTGTTCAAGGTCAACCATCTATCTCCTTATTGCTTACGTTTCAAAATTTAGCATAGCAGTTACAGATGGGGCAGTTCATTTTGAGAAACATGGCTTTGTGATTTGGGCGCTCATAGATTAATAAATCTTGTTGAGCAAACAGGATAGAGAAATCAAAGACGGAAAATACTAGGGCTGGATGAAAAAGATAAAGAATAAGCTAAAGATGAGAACATTGTGTTCTGAGAAAAAGAAGGAGGAAGAGGCACAGAAAAGCAGAAGAGACCTGTCTTCATGGCAGCATTATTTTAAGTTCCATGGCCAACCTTATTGGGAAAAAAAAGTTTGCCATTCAGGAGAAAAATTACGTAAGACTAATATTCATCAGTACTTGTACCCACTTAAAAGCCAGTTGCCAATTTAAACAGTATCAAATTTATTTCTCTCCCAAGCAGTAGCCTGAGCTTGAGACCTCTTCACCCACACTCCCATGAATTATTAGTTAGACTCTGTTCCTGAAGAACCCCCCTCTTCGTTATCTTTCACTGTAGAATGTGATCTTGCTTTTGCAGAGAGTGCTTAATGCTACACTAATGGCCACTTTCAGACCCAGCCCTGTGCAGACACAGCTGAGTTCTCTGCCCCAAGTCAGGCATTTATTTATTTGTTTCTTTATTTGTTTTTTGTTTTAATGAGATGGGGTCTCACTATGTTGCTCAGGCTGGTCTCCGACTTCTAGGCTCAGTGATCCTCCAGACTCAGCCTCCCTAGTAGCTGGGATTACAGACGTGCACTATCACACGTGGCTCCAAATCAGGTTTCTTAATTTGATTAACACCGTGTCAACCTTAACAAACAAATCTTCCTTTAATCCAAAACCCTAAAAATAGTGAAGGAATAAAAGTAAATTGATAAACTAATTCATACTAAGAAGTTACTGACCAAAGCACTTTTCCCAAGGTAGCTGAGTTTTAACAGGGAACTCAAGATGATATAATGATTTAATCCCTAGGAATAAATTATGAATGGTAGGAATGTCTGCATATTGTGTATCATTTAGGACACAGATTCGAGTCTAGCTATAGAAAAGGCCAAAAGAACAATAGCTTACACTAGTTCGTTTATTTTTCTCTCATATAACTGACAGGCAGGCAGCCTAGGCTGATTGATAGAACTGCTCCACAGTGCTGGACACCCCAGTCTTTTCTGTTTCATGGTTCCATCACTCTCAGCACAGTATCCGTCTCATGGTCTAACATGGCTCCAGCTCTAGCCATCACATGTTCCCACCAGTCACAAGTCTGGGCCTCTAGAACGTCTGATCAACCAACTAAAGGTTGTGGTTTCTGTGACCCTCTCTTTGAGTTCAATTAATTTTCTGGAGCAGCTTATAGAACTCAGGGAAACTCTCATTTATGTTTACCAGTTTATTACAAAGGATATTTTAAAGAATACAAATAAACATCTGGATGAAGAGATACATAGGGCGAGATCTGGAAGGGTCCCAGACATAGGAGCTTCGGTCTCCACGGAGCTGGCACCCTCCACATCCACCCCTATGTGGATAAGTTCTTGTTCACCCTCCTGCAAACCTCCATGTGTTCATCTGTCCAGAGCTCTCTTAACCTTGTCCTCTTGGGCCTTTTATAGAGAATGCATTGAATAGACATGATAACCATGTACAAATGTGATTGAACAAAAAGGATATGAGCTAATACTATAGGCTAAGTTGGGGAACTCACCAAAGGCTATCTGTTCAGATTCTTCCTGGCCTCTCTCTGCAGCATTCCTTTCTCCAGGGTATGGGCAGGACCCCATCTGAAATCAAGGTCTTATCACCTACAGTCAGACAAGGTAGGTCAGAGAATTTATTTATGGCCAGCTCCAATGTAGAAAGGCCCAAAAAGATTCCTACCTTGGGGAAAGAAAGGAGGTAAAGGAAGGCAGGAGACGGTCAGAGAGATTCTGCTTCCTGAAGCCTGCCTCTGAGGCCTAAAGTGCCCCGACGTTATACCAAAAGACTGTAACAAGGGTTATAGGAGTTATGAGCCAGGAGCTGTCGATGAAAACCAAAATATATATCATAATATCATAGGTATTTTTAGCTGGACAGCTGTATACCTACCTTAAATTTCTATTACTAGGATTAAAAATGAGAACATCTATAAGGAATAAAACTGTCAGTCTGCCACAGTAATTTTGATAAAGGGGATTTTTTTTTTTGTGCACCCTTCAAACAACATCTTTTTTCCTCAAATATACCTGGTGGTTATTTTATAACAAGCATTTGTTGAATAGAAAAGCACTGGGCTTTATATTATAATGCAGATATTGACTACAGAAGATGTCTAAAGCAATATTTTAAAAATATCTGTTTTAGAAGTTGTAGATTAATCGAGCTTTTGATTAAGAATTTTATTTTAAACCATGAATGGCAGTATTTTCAGTTTATTAAAGATGCAACCAATTGTTGTTTATTTGGATTTAAGTGAGCAAGAAATAATGATGAAAGAGATGAGCTTCTTTCTGCTTCATTTTTTCTAATAAAACTGAAGCTGGTATTGCACCAACTGAAAGGTTCTCTGGGTTCAAAGCAGCCTGAAACATCACTTACAGGATGATCACTCATAAAGAAATTTGCATAATGTGTGAAATTCCAAGAAAAAAGCCATTGAGCTCTTTAGCTTATAAACTTTAACAGCTAATAAAATCTGCTGAAAAATAAATTATTTCCCTTAATTCACCAAACTAATAAATTAAGCTTTACATATGGGTGGATAACCTTATAAAGAGCTTTAGGATCCTAGGGAAGTATTGAAGCAAGCCCAAAATTACACTTTAAATACACACTTTAAATAATATATTCTTATGACCTTAGGGTTATCTACTTCATTTATAATGTAACCAAAGATTAAGAATCTCTTGCACTTTAAGTCCATCCAACCATTAACCTTCCAATCTTGTTTTCTCATCATGAAATAGTGTTGTAACTACTCTTAGGATTATTTGCCCTTTCCCCTAATTCTCTTTCATCGATTTGGTACAAGTCAACTCTAACAGCCAGGAGGACAGTCACACTCTGGGGTAAGAAACACACCCATTAAGAAGTAAATCAAGTGCGACAGAGACTTCTGTCTACAGGATATTAGAGACTTTGTGAATTGTGCCTGGCCTGCAAATTTTATTGTAAACCATGAGAACCATTAACCAGTGGGAAACAGTTTTATTCCCATCAAAACAAAGGCATCAAATATTAAGAAAAATAAAACCCAACTGCACAAGTGAGTGAAAAATGCCAATTATCACTGCAATTCCTTTTTTTCTTTTTCTTTTTTTTTTTTTTGAGACAGAATCTGGCTCTGTCATTGAGGCTGAAGTGCAGTGGCACAATCTCAGCTTACTGCAACCTCTGCCTCCCATGCTCAAGTGATCCTCCCACATCAGCCTCCCAAGTAGCCTGGACTACAGGTGCACACCACCATGTCCGGCTAATTTTTGTATTTTTTGTAGAGATGAGGTTTTGTCATGTTGCCTAGGCTCAATTTTGTTTGTTAACTAAACATAAAATGCCCGTTATATACTAAGCACAGTGCTTGTACTGGGAATTCTACGGATCAAAAAGCAAGGTTTCTCTCTTCAGGAAGCTGACAGTCTTGGGGTGGAGACACACCTGCACATATAATTTCAACATGGAATGATAGTTGCAGGAATGAGGTTCAGTTCTCAGGACAATGGAAGGAGATCTTGGGTTGAACTGAAGGCAGGGGCAAGGGAAGGGTTGCTGGAAAAGATGGAACTGAGCCAGACTTGAACTAACCAAGAAAGGAAGCCAGGTGAAGATGGGGAGGAGAGAGGGTCTAGGTAGAAAGAACAGGTGAGTGAAGGCACAGGGACTGTAATAAACATTGTATGTGCTGTGTGGGATTGCTAGAGCAGGGCAGAGGGCAGGTTGGAAAGGATAGATTTGGGAGTCAACTGCATTTCAAGTCGTGTGATGCTTCTGGGTTCTTATTTCACCTGACCTGACTAAAATTATTGCACAAGTATACGGAGAGAAGGGGGTTGGGAGGTGTGACTCTGCGGTGAGGTTGAGGAAATGCACAATCCTGAGTTTCCCCAGTTGGAAGTTCAACAGAGAATGTCTGCTTGGGGCTGAATTTTGTACCCCCGCTTCCCAAAAATTCATATTTTGAAGCCCTAACACTATGATGGTATTTGAAAGTGGGGCCTTTGGCAGGTAATTAGGTTTAGATTAGGTCCTAAGGGTGAGGCACTGGTCTGATGACATTAGCGTCCTTATAAGAACTGAAATCAGAGAGGTTCCTCTGTCTCTCCCTCTCCCCTATCTGCTATGGGAGGAGACAGAAAGAAAGTGGCCCTCTACACTCCAGGAAGCGGACCCTCACCAGGCACTGACTCTGCTGGCAACTTGATCTGGATTTCTCAGTCTCCAGAAGTATGAGAAATAAACATCTGTTGCTTAAGCTACCCAGTCTATGGTGTTTTGTTACAGCAGCCCAAGCAGACAAATACACATCAAAAGCTGGAAAACCAGGAGGCTGGGGCTGGAGTATATAGTATATTGAGTGCTGGCCCTGGCAATAATTGGGAAGGATCTGGAAGTATGTTTTTGCACTTCTTTCTCTGGAGCCCCTCCCATCTTTCCTTGTTAAATAATACCCTAGTGACAAATGATATTAACTTGTACAAGACATTCCCCTGCCTCTCCCCAAGGTTATGAACCATTTTGCCATTGTTGTAATTCCACCCTTTACCACCCCCAAATCAAGAAATGAAGAGTACTGTTACCCTAGGGAGCTCACAGAATCCACTGTGATTTATATTAAAAGAGTGAAGGTATTATAAACTTTGGTCCTCAAGTTAGAAATGTGTTACTTTTTTGGTAAAAGATATATTGAAATATAACACACATATAGAAAAGGACACCAATCATAAGTGTACAGGTTGTCAAATTATCAAAACTAAAAATACACGTGTTACCAGATCAAGAAACAGAATATTAGCAGCGCCCCAGACCCCGCTACACTCCCGTCTTGTTACCACCTCTGCCAATGACAATTACTGCCCTGAGCTCTGGTACCACTGATTCATTTTGCCTGTTTTTCAAACTTTATATAAATGAAATCATATCGTATGTATTCTTTGATGTTTAGCTTTTTTAGCTCAACATTTTATGATATTCATTCATATTATTCCTTGTAGTTGTGTTTGTAAAACCCCGTCACCAGAAGGTATTCCATTTTATGATTAAACCACAATTTATTTACCCATTCTACCACTGACGGGCATTTGCATTGTTTCCACTTTATCAGTATTATGAATGGCACCACTATGAGCATTTTTGTGCATGCCTTTTGGTGAATATGTGTATGCATTTCTGTAGAGCGTATACAGGCAGTTCTCATCTTGTGTAGTACCAAATGCACAAATTTCATTTACCACAGTGTAGTTAGATAACACCAGTCCCCCAACAACACGGTTCAAATTTCAATTACCACTGTATATAAACTAGGAAAAATTGCAGAAAGTACAAACTTTGCCACTAGCCATCCAATCCACAAATCATTATGTAAATATCAGAGGGGCATCATGGTCAGAGACCAATCATGTCTCTTTTTCCAAAGTCTTGGGTACTACATATCTGTTATTCAGTTCACACACAGACAGCAAAGTCTATACTTGTGTTGCCTCCTTGTCTCCCAGTGATAAATCCATGTGATTTATCAAGTTTCAATTTATAAAAATTTTATAAGCATTTTATAAAAATTGATAATTAAAAGAAGAAATTGGCCAACAAAGATGAAAATGCAAAAAAAAAAAAAAAAAAAAAAAAACGAGAGAGAGATAATGCTACAGGTGAAATTTAAATTGAACATAAATGAAGTTATAGAAGAAATATAGTTGGTTATAGGAATGTTGACACTGCCAATGACTGGAAGACCCTAGTTGTTGCAGTTAGAGAAATAGCAATGGCACAATTTTTGTTTTTGTTTTGTTTTTCTAGACAGAGTCTCCCTGTGTTGCCCAGGCTGGAGTGTGGTGACACTATCACAGCTCGCTACAGTCTCAACATTCTGGGCTCAAGAAATCCTCCCACTTCTGCCTTCTGAGTAGCTGGGACCACAGGTGCATGCCACGATGCGTGGCTAATTTATTTATTTATTTATTTTTAATAGAGATGGAGCTTTTCTATGTTGCCCAGGCTGGTCTCAAACTCCTGGGCTCAAACGATCCTCCCATCTCAGCCTCCCAAAGTGCTGGGATTCCAAGCATGAGCCACTGTGCCCAGCCAGCGCTCATTTTTTTGACATAAATGACGAAAGTGATAGTGATGAAAAGGATGGAGATGTAAAAGAGGAAGTGACACTGAGAAAAAGTCTTCACAATAAACTCTAAGATATTTCACAACATTGAAAGCACAATGGATAAAATGTTGGAAGCTGATCCAAACTTCAAAAAGGGTATGACAGTTCACTAAGGCATAGAAGAAGATGCTCGCTCCATATGGTATGTAATAATATGAGAAGAAGGTAATTATTGTTTAAGCTGTTTGATAATATTTTTACAAAGAAATTAAACATTTTAATTCTCAATGTTTTTAATGTCTTAAATTCCTAAATACAGGTTAGTGTTCCTATCTTTTTTCATTTTTTTATGCCAATGTGACAGAAAGAGAGGATTTAATGTTTTGACAAGGTTTTCTAAATATCATGAGACAACTGCAATTTTCCCATTGATTATTAAGATGGTTTTGCACAGTTTCAGCTTGCATGGCCATTTTTATGTCTCCCACTACTGTGCAAAGCAAGGACTGCTTGTGTCGATAGTACAGTTCTAGGTTAAGGTAACGAACATTTGACACACTGCTCAACTGGCAATCAGTTCCTCTCATAAACCTCTGTCCATTGGGTTTGCCTTAAAGACTATGTTCCAATGAGAATCAGTAGACCAGTAAGTCAACTTTAGTCCTTGTAAGGTATCAAGCAAAATGAAGAGTGAATAATGATTAGACACTGGCTCAAGAATATCTCAATACCAGCTAGCCCTTTTCTTTGCTCATAACATATGATGACTGCCTTTAGCCATATAAACTCAAGCTCTGTCAAAGTAATGCATCTTTTAGCTGTGGCCCACCCCATATGTTACTGCCCACAAACTTCTGCCTAAACAGGCCTTTTGATATAAAATTTGGCTGCACTTTAGTAGCTGGAGCTGAACCAGAAACAGCGACTATTTATGGATGAACCTTTACATACTACTAGTAGTTTGAAATTAATTTCACAATTCAAAAATAAAATATTAAATGGAGTAAACTGACACAATCAAAGTCTTTATCCAAAGTATTTTCCAGAATTTCCTCAGCCCAAGATGGTAGTGAACTTGTAGAGTCATAGATCCAAGCATGATTAAAAACAAGCAAACAAAAAGCAGAGGAGGACAGTCCCCAGAGGAGAATTGTGCGGATGTGTCAGGAGAAATAGATGTCAAAGAACCTGGGCCCTGGAGAGAAAGAGGGAGGAAACAGCTTTTGAACTTCCCTACTCCCTTGAGGCCAGATTGCATGAGTTTCCTAAGATTCTCCTACATCCTTTCAATAAACTACCTTAATTCTACTCATGCTTTTTAAATCAGTTTCTGTTTCATGTAACAAAATATACCCTAATGTCACATCCCAATAATATCTCAATAATTTAGCATAACTTGATGCTACATGAAGCACACATAGAGCTTAAAGTAGAAATCTATACTTTTAATCTAACAAAAAATTTATAGTTTTGTAGTTATAACTTTTTATTTCTGTTTTAAAATTACAACAGTAACTTATGTATGGATAGTCAGTGTATAAAATCCCAATGATACAGAAATGAATAGAAAACCTGTGACTATGAATCCTTTTACTTCCTCACCACAGATTGGCCAATCCCAGCCCCTCTCCAGAGGTAAACACTAATAACAATCTCTCTGATCTGTTGCACGCCTCTACATATATAATGTTACATATTTCTTAACACAAGCAATATAATACTATATTTATTCTTTTGCAACTTGCTTTTTCAATCATTCATGTGTCTTAGATAGAGTTCTTGTCAGTACATTTACATCTTCCTGATGCTTTTCAACAGCTCTATAGTATCTATAGTATTGATAATTATGCTCTTAATTATACCCATAACTTTTACCCTTTCCCTATTGATGGTTACTTTCAATTTTATACTATTTAAAATTATAATGCAATGATTTGTAAAAAAAAAAATCGCTGTGCGCATGACTATTTCTGGAAGGTAGACTCCTAGAAATGGAATTACTGGGTCAACTTTCAGACCTAATTCCAAGTTACCTTCAAAAGCAGGTATCTATTTACCCTTCTACCTCAATATATTAGAAACCACATTTCTCCTGCACACTAACCACCCCCAAACACTAGATATTACCAATCTTTTTATTTAAAAATTCGTAAAATCTTTACCAGCCTAATGGGAGCAAAATGTCTTGTTGTTTTAATTCTTATAATTCATAGAGCAAGCACATAGTGAATTTTTTATTTTATTATTCAATTTTGAATATCTAATTTAGAGCACATAACTTCTTACTGGAAAATCAAATATGAAATTTCAATCATGTCTGAGAAAAATCAATATATAAACTGTAACCATATAGGAAATATATTTTAAAAATAACACTATGTACATTTCTCGTAAGTTAGCAAGTAGTTAAATACATTGGTAGTATTTCTATATATTAATATTTTGTGAGCATATGCTCTTTTCCACGATGTAACAAAAGTTAGTGCACAAAATAGAGAAAAAAGGATGATGCAAAATGCAAAAAAAAAAAAAAGATCACTTTGCTCGATCTGCTCCTGCCCATGATATCAGCATCATTATGTGCTCACTACTCTTCCTTGACTCTCTATAACCCTGCAGAGGAGAGATTGTAAGTGCAAATGGTCCACAATGATCATGTACTCCCACACACCACCATAGGACAACAGAACTCAAAAGCTAAATTAATAAGAAGGCAGTGACACAATGAAACTGATTTCTTTAAGGCCTAAATCACTCTAATATCCTTTTTCAAAATTTCTTACTGTAAAGCAAGGAAATAAAGAAACCAAAACTGAATTTAAACAACCTCTGAGGCCAGGCACAGTGGATTACGCATGTAATCCCAACACTTTGGGAGGCCGAGGCAGGCAGATCACGAGGTCAGAAGTTCGAGACCATTCTGGCCAACATAATGAAACCCCATCTCTACTAAAAATACAAAAAATTGACAGCTGTGGTGGTGTGTGCCTGTAATCCCAGCTACTCAGGAAGCTGAGGCAGGAGAATCGTTTGAACCTGGGAGGCAGAGGTTGCAGTGAGCTGAGATTGCACCATTGCACTCCAGCCTGGGCAACAGTGCAAAAAAAAAAAAACAAAAAACCCAACAACAACAAAACTCTGTTTACTACAAAATAAAGCAATGTCATTTGGTCTCAGTGGAGCAAGTTGCCCAGTCACAGTCTAATGCAGTGAAGAATTAAGATGCTCATTGCTCCTGCAATCAGATCATCTGGGTTTGAATCCCAATCTCACCTCTTACCTTGGATAAACCACTTTCACCTGTCCAAACTCCATAAAATGGAGATAGTAGTAAATCCTCCATACAATAGTTGAGATTAAATGAGAATTTAATGTGGTAATCCTTATAAAGTTCTCAGCCTGTGTCTGCTACTACCTAAATGCTAAGTAATAGTGTCTAAATTTCACTGGGTTGAATCTTGATCCTGTTTCACAGGCTGCCTGTGCCTTAAGGTGAGAGGGTATCCCCAAAGGGCTCTGAAAGTGTAGGGGAATGGGGTGCCTTTCCTGGAGCTAGATACAGTGGTGAATGCAAAGCTAGGTTTGGTCAAGCAGGCAAGATGAGAATATAAAGCTTGGACAGATGATAGACAGAAAACTGGAGCAGGCTGCCATAGAAGAAAGGGGTAATTAAGACAGGAAAGTGAGGAGGACGGCATGGCAGCATTTGGCCTGCAGCCAAGATGGTTCCTGCTGGATGCAGAAGTACTTGCCTGTTTCAAAACTTCCAGCTGGGCAACTGGCTATGGTGCTGTGTGTTATCCACTGATGGTCCTGCCCTAGGGTAGTTCTTCCCTGTCTTTAAAGGAGTCTGGCTCCTTGAATAGCGACTTCAAAGAGAAACAGCCAGGAGACTGAAGAAACTCAGGCCTTTCCTTAGGAAAGGGAGAAATTCAGTCCGTTCATTCGTTCAGTCAGTATTTATTGAATATCAACTAGGGGACAAGAAAGGGGCTAAATGATGAGGATATAATTTATATAAACTGGTGAACAGAACATATGCGAAACTTGCCTTTGTGAAGTTTGCTGTCTATCAGAGGAAGACAAACTTAAACATGTGAGTAAACAAGTGAATATATAACCACAAATTGTAAGCAGTCCTGTGAAGGAAACAAATAGGATGCTATGTGAGAGAACAGGAGAAAGATTCTTATTTATACGTCAGGTTGGTGATGATGCGGGAGTAGGGTTAGGAAAGCCTTCTCTGAGGAGGTGACAGTCAAGTTAAGAACTAACAGATAAGGAAGAATTAGATAGAGTTGTAAGAAAAATTGCCATAGAGAGGAAACATCAGTTGCATAGACCGTGAGGTCGGAATGAGCCTAATCCAATCCAGGAACTGGAAAAAAAGACTGCAGAGCCATGTGCCAGGGGCACCAGTGACACAATATGGAGCCAGAAGTGTAGGCAAGGACCAGATGATACAGGGTGTTATGATGCCATTGTCATCATTTATTAAAGAGTTCCCTTTGTATCAACCCCTGTGGAAGAGGGGAAGGAAGTGAGAAATGCTGGGAACAGGGCCTAAGCCTGTCACAAACAGGCCTTAAAGAAACTGGCCATAAACAGGATTTCTGCAGCAATGTGACATGCTGGTGACGGCTATCATGCACACTTCTAGAAGTTGTTAGCTTTACTGGAGCAGGGCAAGGGAAACCTGGCCCACCCAGAGTGGAAAACTGCTCAAACCACAAACAATAGCAGGAGCAGCCTGTGCCTTAACAACATGCTTTTGCTCCAGATAATCAGCCAGAGCCTATTTCTCTGCTCGTCACTAAGAATGCTTTGTTTCCCGTAAGGAATTCTTTTAGTTAATCTATAATCTATAGAAACAATGCTTATCAGTGGCTTGCTGTCAGTAAATACATGGGTCAAACTCTGTTCGTGGCTCTCAGCTCTGAAGGCTGTTAACCCCCTGATCCCACTTTGCACTCTATTTCTGTATCTTTGTCTTAACCCCTCTAGCACTGCTGGGTTGGGTCTCCACGACCGAGCTGGTCATGGCAGAGAAAGATGGGGCAGAGCAAGACATGAGCTGAGTGGCAGACCCAGATGACAGCCACAGCCAATCCCATGTGAAGCTCCGCAGCTAGAATGGCTATCCAGAGTTGCCCAGAGTTGGCCAAGCATTTATACCCCCGCGATGAGTGGTCCCTGGATGCAGGGCACCCCGGGAAGGATGAAGTGGCTCCCTGTGTCTGAGGTCAGCCTGCAGGGGCTGACCGTTGAAGACATCTACCAACAGCATTCCCAGCAGCCAGACTGCTCACTGTGTTCACCATAGCCATGGTCTGGGATGGTTGGGATTTATAAAAATGCAGTGGAAAGCCTTCATATGATGGGAATGAAGTAAGCAAACCAATATGGCTGCTGTATGGAGCCTGGATCAGAGGCTACAGCTTGGAAACAGAGAAACCAGTCAAGAGGCTGCTGTTCAGGTGAGGGATGCTGGATGCTGTGGCTAGGAAGGAAGGAGCAGTGGTGGAGAGAAGTGGAGAGATTCAAGATATACAGAAGAAGCAAAGAAAGGAATTAGTGAGGGCTTATTTCCAGCAATATGAAATCCATAACATGTTATGAGAGAAAAATGTGAAAATCAAAGGCTATGCTAAAGAACTTAATATTCTTAAAATAAAATTTTATTTATCTAAGTAGGATATTGCAAAGAGAGTCTGATTACTTTGGGATATAGCTTTGAACTTGCTCTCTTTCAACCAGTTAGGTTTAATGTGGCCTTAACCTTCCATTTGACATAAACATAAAGGGCCAGCAGTGGATTGGCCCCCAAACAATTGACCAAAACATCATTTGTGGAAAAGCCAGCATTTCTTTTGGAACAAAACTGCCAAAGATTTGCCCACAGTTTACAAAAGTGAGAACAAAGTTACATGCAGTTATAAAGGCATTTTGATTGACCACCACCTTGAAACATAGCACTCTGGAGCAACATATGATCCAAGTATCCCATTTTATAGACAGGAAGACTGAGACTCACGGCAGATGACTGACTTATGACCACATAGAAGATTTGTGACCAAGTATAAACTAGAATTCAGCTTTCTTCTCCAGAGCATCTCCCACTATGGTTCACATCCCTTCAAATGGTTAGATGTGGAGGAAAAGCTGCAGAATTGAAGCTCCTAGCCAGTTATTGCTAAAACTAGGATTCTATCTCATAAGACAGGACAAGGAAAGTTTGCTCATTATGTTTTTTGTTTTTTTAAAGACCGAGTCTTGCTCTGTCACCCACACTGGAGTGCAGTGGCACAATCTCAGCTCACTGCAACCTCACCTCCCAGGTTTAAGCAATTCTTGTGCCTCTGTTTCCCTAGTAGCTGGGATTACAGGCATGTGCCACCATGCCTGGCTAATTTTTGTATTTTTAGTAGAGACAGGGTTTTGACATGTTGGCCAGGCTGGTCTCGAACTCCTGGGCTCAAGTAATCCACCCGCCTCGACCTCCCAAAGTGCTGGAATTACAGGCATGAACCACCACACCCAGCCTGCTCACTGCTACTCTTCACCAAAGAAACTGATGATCAAATCAGCATAAATGGTCCATAAAAGGTCTAATGTAGTATTCTCTAATCTGTCTTATCTTTTGAATAGAGACTTTATTCACATTTTCAAATATTCTTGAAAGCTCCCTAAAACTTTAAATGTGCCATGAGGAAGGTGCTCACGTGCATGGATTTCCAACTTTCATATCATCAATTTTCAATGTCTTTATTCTTTTTCATAAAGGTCAGTGAACAAAAATTGCATTCTGAGATGCAATCTCCTGGATTATAGACCTTCTAGAGAATCTGCCTAATGTTCCAGTCATCACACACAGCAAAGACAACTCCTGACCCATGAAAGAAAAAACATGCCACTGAGACCTTTTGTATGAATCTTTTTGTTAATAGAACCAGTGAGCTTCAACTGAATTCAATCTTAAATTTCCAGAGCACCACTGCTGGATGCTCACAGAAAAAAACAGGCGCTCCTCTAGGATATCTTAACATTTAAAATTGGTAACTTATTTTTCCAGAATAATGTGAGGAAGCATGAAACTTTTCTCTGCTTGCATTTATTCCTAGTCCCCTTCCCAAACATCTGCACACTGCACCTGATAATAATGTGTCAGTGGGCAATGCCAAACTTAGCAGGGAGACAGGAAAGAGACAGAGGGGAGAGGAGGAGACAAGAAGGGAATAAGGAAAGAGGTAGAAAAGATGAGGTGAAAAGTAGGGGTAGAAGGGGGAGAAGGGAGGGAAGAAAATTTAAGGGTTAGGGAGGGGAGGGGAAAAAATAGAAGGGACTGGAGGAAAAAGGAGGAACTGGAGGGACTGGAGGAACAGATCAGGGAAGAAAGCAGAAAGGAGGGAAGGCTTATGAATTAGCTCTCATTAAGCTTTTCTCCTTTCATTCTTTTCTTCTAGTAGCTAAGAGGAATTTGAAGACATTTCCATAAAAATTTATTTTTGTAGGTACAACAGATAGGATTTTGACAGCAAAGTTCTGATAATTACCCAAGTGTATATTAACAGTCTGTATTCAGGACTTTCAGAGCTTTTAAGATACAACCAATATTTTACAAAACGTAGTTTTCTTCTCTTAAAATGAATTTGATAATAACCACGCTTAATGAGCAACTAAAGACTGGAAACACAGAGTATGAGACTACATAAAACAATTTCTATAAAGTGATTAAGATGGTAGCTGGCCTGTAGAAGCTCAGCAAGCAATAAATTATTATTATTTGTGTAATGTTGCAACCCAACCAAACTTACAATAAAATTAGTTGTGTACATATACATAAGTGTATATGCATGTGGTAATTAGCCATAAGTTCATAAATGTTAGTGCACGTGGTAATTAGCCATAAGTTCTCATAAATTCTTGTAATTAATATTACCTTTATAGAACCAGACCTAGTTTTTCTATTTTTCTGTTTTAGAGCTCTGCATCTTTATAATGTACCATTGTTTATGTTTTCCCTAAATGCAGTTTAATTCTCTTTGCACATTCATGATAATCCCATTGTTAAATGCCATAGAGACCAGATAAGTTCCCCCAAGCAGATGCCCCAGCTTTCCCACCATGCCGTAGGCAAACACTCCCTGGGCTCATCTGGAAGTGGGCTGGCCTGGGCACCTGAGGGTAGAAAAGCTCAAGGGTCCTGACTGTGGAGTATGAACTGTGCAGCATCCCCCAGAGAAAGGACACAGGGTCAGGCTGGGCACAGGGAGACTCAGAGCGAGGTGGTTGATGTGTTTGGGAGAGAAGACAGAGTGACAGTCAACCCTGGACACAGGGGTGTGGAGCAGAGCTGACTGGTAGGTTGGGTGAGCGGGATCTAGTTGGGCCAGGATTGGATTCAGGCAGGGCCAGGGACACCAGGGAACTTTTTAATGATTTGGGGGAAGCCTCTAAGCAGAGAGATTTTGAAACCTAGCCATAATGAGTGCAAAATGGCAGAGATAAGGTCAAAAGAACACAGGGGTTCTTCTCTATACAGGCAGAGAAAAGAAGCAAAATTATTCTCCCCTTCTGTCCTGCTTCATACACTTGTTCTCTTATTATTATTCCAACTGTACTACCCAGGCATGTCCTCCAGTTCTCCCATCTCTCTAGGCTTCAGGATGCAGACTATCGATCGAAGTTGGTAAGGTGAGACGGGGTCTGGGGAGTGGGACGTGGAGAGAGGAGACTAGGAACAGAATTTCTTCCAAGCTTCCTTAAACCAAATTAACCACAGAGGGATCACAGAGAGAGAGTAAAAGTACTTAAACTCTGTGACTCCATCACCTAGTTTTGAGGGTTCAGTGCCTACTCCCCAGCTTCTATCTTCAAAAATGGGGATTGTAATCATTTTGGGGATTATATATCCTTCTAAGGTTGAGGAGGAAAAAGCTCTGTAACCATTTCCCAAGCAAATGCAACTGCATCCAAAATTCTGATTACAATTGCAGGGAGTTCACAGACCCCCCTGGATCAAGTCCAGGGACCACAAGTTAAAAATAATTAATACCTACATGTGTTTACCGTGAATCACGTCCTAATGCTAAGTAAATACGTGCAGCAGCATAAGGGACTGAACATCATCTCCCCAGCGTTTTCGGGGCCCAAACTCCCAACATTTCTGCAGTTTCCATGGGATCAAGTGAGAGAGCTAAACAATGAAAACAAAACTTGCTTCGTGGTCATTTCCCTCAGCGTTTGAAATGAAATAAAATTAATGACAAGGACAAAGCATTTTTTAATGGATACAAAGTTTCTGTTTGGAGTGATGAAAAGTTTTGGAAGTAGATAGTGGTGATGGTTGAATATCACTGCGACTTTGATTAATGCCACTGAATTATATGCTTAAACTGTTTAAAATGGCAAATCTTATGTTATATAGTGTACCACAATTAAAACAAGGTTTAAAAATCATACTTAAAAAAAGGAGGAAAGTGTGAGTATACCAACAAAAAAGAATCTAATACTATGCCTGACATGTAATAGACACTCAATGAAAGTTACACTCTCTCTCCCTCAACCCCAAATATGGGAATTCCCGCAGGGCTACCACACTTCCTGGTCTTTGGTGGCTCCTGTGGAAGGTCCCTTCCCTTGCTCTCTCACCCTTTCTTTTGATTTTTTTTTTTTTTTTAGCTTTATTGAGGTATAACTGATGTACCAAAAATTGCACACATTTCGTGTGTACCTCTTGATGAGTTTGGAAATGAAACCATCACCACAACCAAGGCACTAAACATATCCATAACTTTCAAAAATGTCTTCATGTTCTTTTGTGGGGTTTGGGGGGTTTGTTGTTATTGTTTGTTTGGTAAGAACACAACGTGAGATTATCTCTTACATTTAAAAGTATACAATACCATATTGTTAAACCTAGGTACTACGTTGTACAGCAGGTATCTAGTACTTTCTCATCTTGCATAATAGAAACTTCATACCCATTGAAAAATAATTTCCCATTTCCCCCTCCCCCCAGCCCCTAGCACTCACCGTTCTAATCTCTGCCTTTATGGGTTTGACCATTTTAGATACTTCATATAACTGGATTCATATAGTATTTGTCCTTCTGAGACTGGCTTATTTCACTTAGCATAATCCCCTCTAGGTTCATATGTGTTATCAAAAATGGCAGGATTTCCTTGTATTTTTTAAGGCTGAATAATATTGCATTGTAAGTTCATATCACACTTTCTGTATCCATTCATCTGTCGATGGGCATTTGGGTTGTTTCCATATTTTGGCTATTATGAATAATGCTGCAATGAACATAGGGTAGGGAACACATTCAAACCATAGCCCCTTCCAACTCTCTTCCTGTTCCCCAACCTATAGGATCCATAGCTCCTCTCCAACAGGAAAATCATGCACTGATATCCACCTGCATTACACGTAACCTAGTACGTTAATGGAAAAACTTATGCCTCGGGTCCTCTAGAATCTTAGACTTTCATATTCAAAATTCAGGCTTTTGCAATCAAATCTTCTTCTGCCAAACAGTAAAGAGACTCAAGAGCCCATTTTGAACCTGAGACTTGAGAACTGGTTTCTTATTTGTTTTCTCCACTATAATATTCCTTCCAGAGGAAATTGATACCTCTAGTCTAGTTTGAATGGTGACAGCATACCAGAGATTAAAAGGAACCAACAGGAATTTTTTCAAATGGTTAATATATTAAAATGTTGTACCCTATTCCCCAACTGTGAGTGTTTACCGAAGGATTTTGTCTTTGTGTGGCTGTGCATACATGCAGTTTGGCAGGAATGCAGACCATATGCACTGCTCTGGCCCCCATCAGCCTGCTTTTTTTGTTGTTTTTTTTTTTTTCTATTTGTCAGCAATATCTGGTTATATGTTCATCAGAAATATTTTGTTTTCATGATCATTATAGTGGCTTGGATTCAGAGCCACTAGATCCATAGAATATGCAGATAAAAAGTAGAGTCAGCCTATTCAATATATTTCAGTAGTAGCCAAGAAAATTCAGGCACCAAGCAGGAAAAACAAAAATGGAAAAGATTTATGTGCTTAAGAATTAATAATTGGGTATCATTCTTTGAACCAAAAAAGAATACAAAAAAGTACTTTATCAGTAGCAAAGCTCATTAGTTCTTTTAATGCCAATTGTAATGTCCCAAATCCCTCCTGTCTTTCCAAAACTGTTTTATTATATTTGATAATTTTTTCATTGAAATGAACTGAAACAATTCTGAAAGAAACTTCTAAACAGCTGGAAGCCTTGGAGCAGATGAGAGTTTGAGTAAGCTCAGTGAGAATTTTGTCAAGCTACCCTGGCTTGTAATTCCTTTCCTAACTTACATACAACTTTGATTGAATATTGCTATTTTCTATCAACCACAGTTAGGTTAGATCTTTACAGAAGCCATTTCAACCTGAAACTTTAAAAAAGTTCAGATGTTAGTGTTTCAATGTTCAACAATTTTTATAGACTCCTACTGTCTCTGGTTTATATATGAGTCAAAGAAAGAGAAAGTCCAACGAAACCCAGTGATTCATAGAAACCTAAGATTAACTTGTTGTCCAGTTCATTTCCAGGGTCACATTGCAGGGGATGATAAACCGTCTTACTTTAAAAATCTGCATAGAGGTAGATTCTATAGTCTTTTTAAATTGCTTGCTCTAAGAATCTATGTTCTTTGTGCTTTTTTTGTTTTTTAAAAAAATCTTTTAAGATTATAAAATTAATATTTATTTTTAAATGAACATAATATAGAAAGTATTAAAGAGGAACTCTCCCTCTCCATCCCCATGATACTGTGATTAGCCTGATGCTAATCACCAAATACAAGCAGAGTTTGAGCACTGGAGTCCTCGGGTGACTCAGATGTCTCTAGGACACATCTATTCAATCCCAAGGGCTGCCCTCCAGCACTCTATATGTGTGGAGGTTAGGAGGGAGCTGTCCTGAAGGAGTGCCCATGAGAAGTGTGACCCAGTTCTGCCAGCTACCTATATGGTGTATGGTACTGGCCCATTCCATTACTATCCGAGTCCTGTGAGGGTATTGGGAAATGTTGTGATTAAATATCGTAAAAGCAATTTCACTACACTGTTGTACACACTGCGGCCAAGGCAACTACCTTAAGACCCCTCTCTCAGATTATGACAAAACTAAGGAGGGATTCTTTCCTGGGGCCAGAGGTGCTCAAGCGCCTCTGTGGTGAGGCCGATAGCACAGAAGTCCGGCCTCAGTGCCTACTGGGAACAGATGTGCTGGTGAGCACATTTTAGAACTCCCCAGCTTCAGGACTGGGGGATTTATTTGGAGCATGTTTTGTAAAGAGCTGTGGTTCTATATAACACAGGAAAGAGGTTGAACCAGGGAAATAAGTGTTTTTACTAATAGTGTAAACCCCTTAGTATCTGTAGGCAGGTGAGGGCTATGAAAATTCATATTAAATAACCATAACTTTTTATGATTCAATAATTTTATTTCCTAGGGTGTTTTGTACATTGCATTTTTCATTATTTAATGAACAGTGTCTTATATCATTTAATATTCTTCAAAACATCCTTTTGTTTTGTGCTCCTAGATATTCCATCTTGATTTGGAAGGTCTCCCCCATTCCTAGATTGTACACACAGTCTGTTAGATTTTTATTATTTTATTTTTATAATCAAACTTCTTTACTGATTTTGAATATATGTGTATATATACGTGTGTATATATATATATATGTATAAATTTTCAAAGAGAGGCCTAATTTTAATTTCCTCCAGACAGACTGTCAATTGGGCTAGCATCATTTATTAAATAACCCAACCTTTGCTCAGTGAGTTAAAATACTTCTTTGTCATATATTAATGGCTACATAGTACATTATATATACCATAATTTATTTAAGAAAGGCAGTATATGTGCTAGTTAAGATGTAAGATGCAGATTCTAGAGTCAACTGCATGGGCTTGTCATTTATTAGCTATGTGATCTGGAGTAGGTTTCTTATTTTAGCGCAGCAATTTTTTCTTTTTATTTTTCTTTTATTGTATAAGACAAAAGGTTTGACTAAGAAATGCATTTTAAAATAAATACATTTTTTATTTCAATAGTTTTGGGGGTGCAGGTGGTTTTTGGTTACATGGATAAGTACTTTAGTGGTGGTTTCTGAGATTTTAGTGCACCTGTAACCTGAGCAGTGTGCACTGCACTCAATATGTAACATTTTATCCCTCAACCCCCTCCCAACCTTCCCCCAAGTCCCCAAAGTCCAGTATATCACTCTTATGCCTTTGCACCCTCACAGTTTAGCTCCCACTCCTAAGTGAGAACTTAACGATATTTGGTTTTCCATTCCTGAGTTATTTCACTTAGAATAATGGCCTCTAGCCCCATCCAAGTTGCTGCAAAAGACATTATTTTATTCCTTTTTATGGCTGAGTAGTGTTCTATGGTGCATATATACCACATTTTCTTTAACCACTCATAGGTCAAAGGGCACTTAGGTTGGTTCCATATCTTTGCAATTGTGAACTGTGTTGCTATAAACATGCATGTGCTTGTGTATTTTTCATATGATTCTTTTCCTTTGGGTAGACACCCAGTAGTGAGATTGAGGTTGCTGGATCGAATAGTAGATCTACTTTTAGTTCTTTAAGGACTCTCCATACTGTTTTCTGTAGTGGTTGTACTAACTTACATTCCTAGCAACAGTGTAAGAGTGCACCCTTTTTACCACATCCATGATAATATCTATTGTTTTTTTACTTTTTATGGCCACTCTTGCAGGAGTACGGTGGTATTTCATTGTGGTTTTAATTTGCATTTCCCTGATGATTAGTGATATTGAGCATTTTTTCAGGTTTGTTGGCTGTTTGTATATCTTCTTTCAAGAATTGTCTATTCATGTCCTTTGCCCACTTTTCGATGAGATTTTTTAATGCTGATTTGTTTGAGTTTCTCATAGAGTATGAATACCCGTCCTTTGTCAGATGCATAGTTTGCAGATATTTTCTCCACTCTGTCGGTTGTCTGCTAATTCTGCTGATTATTTCTTTTGCTGTGCAGAGCTTTTTAGTTCAATTAGGTCCTATTTTGTTGTTGTTGTTTTTGTTGCACTTGCTTTTGGGATCTTAGTCATTAATTCTTTAATGTCAAGAGAGCTTTTCTGATGTTATCTTCTAGAATTGTTATGGTTTCAGGTCTTAGATTTAACTAAGGCTTTCATCCTTCTCGAGTTGATTTTTGCATGAGGTGAAAGATTGGGATCCAGTTTCATTTTTCTACATGTGGCTTGCCAGTTTTCCCAGCACCATTTATTGAATAGCATGTCTTTTCCCCACTTTATGTTTTTGTATGCTTTGTTGACGATCACAGTTGGCTGCAAGTATTTGACTTCATTTCTAGATCATCTATTTGGTTCTTTGGTCTATGTGCCTATTTTTATGCCAGTATCAAAGCTCAGCTATTTGTTTGCTTTGTGACCATGGGCAAGTTACTTATCCCTCTGTGCCTCAGTAGCCTCATCTGTAAAATGGGGATAAAATCTCTTATGTTATGTTCATTAGTTGATGTGTTCTGCTGTGGTAACAATTCAATTCCCTATGCTCAATGCTTAATACATCAAAGGTTTATTTCTTGCTCTAGTCATTGTCCAGTGTGGGCCAGGTGGCTCTCTTTGGTGGCTTTTCTCCATGTGATGATTTTGGGATCTGAGTTGCTTCAAACATGTGGTTCCTAAATGGCCATGGAATGAAAATAACATAAGAGATTTTATCCCCATTTTACAGATGGAAGAGAAGACAGAGCTGAAGTGTCACTCTGAGTGATCTTTGGACTTAGGTCTATAAAAGGCATATGTTACTTTTGCCCATGTTTATTGACTAGAGTCACATAATTTCCAACTGAACTGCTAGGGAACCTGGGAAAGACAGTCTTCTTTTATTCCCAGGGAGAGAAAGGGTTTTGATTAACACAAAGTGCAGTCTCTGCCATATTGACTATTTGCCTTCCAGAAAAGTTATACTGATTTACGTTCTCACCTTTAGTAAACGAGACTACTTACTTCCACTCATTATTGTCTATAGCAGTTGTTATTTTTCTTACTTTACTTTTTATGAGTTTTATAAGCTGAGAAAAATGTCAACTAGAAGTTATCTAGAAGATAACATCAGAAAAGCTCTCTTGACATTAATTAATGACTAAGACCCCAAAAGCAAGTGCAACAAAAACAACAACAAAATAGGACCTAATTAAACTAAAAAGCTCTGCACAGCAAAAGAAGTAATCAGCAGAATTAGCAGACAACCGACAGAGTGGAGAAAATATCTGCAAACTATGCATCTGACAAAGGACTGGTATTTTTATTTATTTGATTTTACTAATTTTAAAATTAAAATTAGCCACTTACACTTATTTATCTTGTTTTATAAATTTCTTGTTGATTGATCATAATAACAGCTGAGTTAATGAAGCAGCTTGATAGAGTTGGGGGAAAGAACTAGATTTTGAGTTAGAATATTTAGCTTTGAGTACCAGGTCTATCACTTATTGCCCACATTATTTGGTCCTCCTTAATTTCAGTTATTTAAATGTGAAAGAGGGAAAATAAAATATACTTCACAGGACAATATAGGAGTTAGTAAAATATATGTAAAGGATACATATTTTAAATATATATCATTTATCTATATTCTTATAAAACTTCATACATTCCTTTATTGAGTCATATATTCTGTTTTCAATGATTTCTTCTATCCTTTTTTTCCGCTCGACCATAAACTTTTTGAAGGGATGCATTTCTGTTTGTGTTCCTAGAGCCTACCACAATTTCTAACATACGGTAAACTTTAGATGATTGTTTCTTGAATGAATGAATGATTGAATGAATAAACAAATTGACGATATTGGATCCATTTTAGACTTTACAGGCTTAAAAAAAACCCTGCAATATATTTGTTTATTGAATCTTCACAACAGTCCTTGGCACAAGCTTGGTAGATACCATGAGCTTCTGAAACAAAATGCTAAAGAGTCTCAAATATTTTATACCCTCTCTTCTTTGCTGGGTATATCATTGCTGTTTACCAAATAAAAGCGGGCCCCTGCAATGGCTGATGGGACAGGAAGGACATCAAGAAGGGGGAGAAGAACACGATTGTCACCTCCTGCAACAGGAACTTCATGGGCCACAATGATACCAACCCTGAGACCCATGCCTTCGTCATGTTCCCAGAGATTGTCACAGCCCTGGCCATTGCGGGAACCACAAGTTCAACCCAGAGACTGACTACCTGATGGGCAAGGATGGCAAGAAGTTCAAGCTGGATGAGCTTCCCCAAGTGGAGTTTGACCCAGGGCAGGACATCTACCAGCACCTCCACCCCTGCCAAAGGACAGGAGTGGGCAGTACATTGACGTGAGCCCCACCAGCCAGCGCCTGCAGCTACTGGAGCCTTTTGACAAATGGGATGGCAAGGACCTGGAGGACCTCCGGATCCTCATCAAGGTCAAAGAGAAGTGTACCACTGACCACATCTTGGCTGCTGGCCCCTGGCTCAAGTCCATGGGCACTTGGACAACATCTCCAACAACTTGCTCATTGGTGCCATCAACATTGAAAATGGCAAGGCCAACTCCATGCGCAATGCCCTCACCCAGGAGTTTGGCCCCATCCTTGAGACTGCCCGCTACTACAAGATACATGGCATCAGGTTGGTGGTGATCAGGGACAAGAACTATGGTGAGGGCTCGAGCCAGGAGCATGCAGCACTAGAGCCTTGCCACCTCGGGTGCCGGGCCATCATCACCAAGAGCTTCGCCAGGATCCATGAGAACAACCTGAAGAAGCAGGGCCTGCTGCCCTGACCTTTGCTGACCCAGCTGACTACAACAAGATTCACCCTGTTGAAAAGCTGACCATTCAGGGCCTGAAGAACTTCTCCCCTGGCAAGCCCCTGAACTGCATCATCAAGCACCCCAATGGGACCCAGGAGATCATCCTCCTGAACCTCCTGAACCTTCAACGAGATGCAGATCAAGTGGTTCTGCACCGGCAGTGCCCTCAACAGAATGAAGGAGCTGCAGCAGTGAGGGCAGAACCTGCCGCCCACCCCCTACCCCCCATCCCCCACCCAGTGCTGGAGTCATGTTCAAGTTCAGCTCCACTTGAGCCATCAGAGGATCTGATACAGCCAGCCATGGCTTCTTATTCCAAGATGGTGTGACCAGACATGCTTCCTGCTCCCCAATCAGCCCACGGAGTGACTGTAGTTGGGGGGGTTTCTTAAAATAACGTTTTAGCCCCTGTCTTCCTAATTTTAGTTTGTTTCAGATCTTAGGCAGTTCCATGCAACCATATTTATTTTTTATGACAATACTCCCATCTAAAGTTTTTCTCCTGCCTGATTATTTCATTGGTGGGTGAAGGATTCTAGAGAACCTTTGTTCTTGCAAGGAAAACAAGAATCCAAAATCAGTGACAAAAAAAAAAAAAAGAGGGCCCAACCTTTAAACTATGAAGTCAGTACCACATCCTTGTTCTCAGCTCCTAATTAATGCTCTCCACCTATGTAACTTCACCAGAGTTTACTCTCAGAATGCCTGCTGTGCCCTTAGCCCCCTTCTAAGAGTTCCTGTGCATAGATTCTTTTTTTTTTTTTTTTTTTTTTTTTTTTTTTAGGTGGTTTTCAATTTACTATTTAATTGGGTATTTCTTGCTCTCATTTTTTTTTTTTTAAATTTATTTATTATTATTAAACTTCAAGTTGTAGGGTACATGTGCACAATGTGCAGGTTTGCTACATATGTATACTTGTGCCATGTTGGTGTGCTACACCCATCAACCCGTCATTTACATAAGGTATAACTCCCAATGCAATCCCTCCCCCCTCCCCCCTCCCCATGATAGGCCCCGGTGTGTGATGTTCCCCTTCCCGAGTCCAAGTGATCTCATTGTTCAGTTCCCACCTATGAGTGAGAACATGCGGTGTTTGGTTTTCTGTTCTTGTGATAGTTTGCTAAGAATGCACCAGTTAGAATGGCGATCATTCAAAAGTCAGGAAACAACAGGTGCTGGAGAGGATGTGGAGAAATAGGAACACTTTTACACTGTTGGTGGGATTGTAAACTAGTTCAACCATTATGGAAAATAGTATGGCGATTCCTCAAGGATCTAGAACTAGATGTACCATATGACCCAGCCATCCCATTACTGGGTATATACCCAAAGGATTATAAATTATGCTGCTATAAAGACACATGCACACGTATGTTTATTGCGGCACTATTCACAATAGCAAAGACTTGGAATCAACCCAAATGTCCATCAGTGACAGATTGGATTAAGAAAATGTGGCACATATACACCATGGAATACTATGCAGCCATAAAAAAGGATGAGTTCGTGTCCTTTGTAGGGACATGGATGCAGATAGATTCTTACTTAAGAAAGTGGACATAGTCAATTCCTTTAACTTCTATGGCCATGTGTTTTACTACATTATTCCTACTGCCCACCTATGTTTTGGTCTAGCGGAGAGACCACACCCAAAGGCAAGGAATCCCTGAGCTGACCATTAGTCCAGAAAGAGGCCATGTACTTCAGCTTTGTCCAACAGGTATGACAGCAGTTAACCAAAATTTATCAAACTCTTATACTTTGGGAATTGGGGGTTTGAAATATAGAATTGGGCAGAGAGTAAAGAATACTGAAGCAGAAAGACAATGAGAATGCAGTACACAATTGTCAAATTCAAATGCTTGCTCCCCAAAATATCACTACAACAACCTGTGGGTAAGACAAAGCTGAGTGTATTGTTCACCTACTAAGAAAGAATGTCTACAAAGTCTTATTAACAAAGTCAGGATACTGATTGACATTTCGAAGTGTGGTTTAAGATGGGTTCTTTTGATGATGGAGAGGAACTTAATCAGGATGAGAGCAGGGTTATGATAAAATAGTTTAGGATTGTTGCAGACAGCTAGGTGAGAATTTTAAGAGAACGTGTTCAAAGAATCTTGGGTATGAACTGGTTTAGGATGCATTCTTTTTTTTTTCTTTTTTTTATACTTTAAGTTCTAGGGTACATGTGCATAATGTGCAGGTTTGTTACATATGTATATTTGTGCCATGTTGGTATGCTGCACCCATCAACTTGTCAGCACCCATCAACTCGTCATTTACATCAGGTATAACTCCCAATGCCATCCCTCCCCACTTCCCCCTCCCCACAATAGGCCCCAGTGTGTGATGTTCCTCTTCCAGAGTCCAAGTGATCTCATTGTTCAATTCCCACCTATGAGTGAGAATATGCAGTGTTTGGTTTTCTGTTCTTGTGATAGTTTGCTCAGAATGATGGTTTCCAGCTGCATCCATGTCCCTACGAACTCATCCTTTTTTATGGCTGCATAGTATTCCATGGTGTATATGTGCCACATTTTCTTAATCCAGAAAATCTTAATCAGATGCATTCTATCCAGAAAATCTTAATCCAGATGCATTCTATAGAAGAGTTCATGGATCTTTGGGGAAGTTACTGGAACAAGCAATAATATTATTTGCAATTTGTATCTTCCTGGGGAAGAACTGCGTTCAATTGTAAAGTTATATTGATGAAGACAGTCAGCTGTATAGACAATTTTTATTCCCATTACAAAGCAAAAGAAGCAAATAAGTAAACAGAAGCATAAGGTAGAAAAACACTGTCCAGAGCAGAAACACAAAGGATCTAAAACACACCGATAGGGAAGGGCCTGGTGACCAACCCGTACTGTAGAAAGGATGTCTTTTTCTCTGATCCAGCCTTTCTTGCCCTAGACAATCTGGATCATCATGCTATCCAATCAGTAACTTGTACACTTTTCTCACATTGAGCAAAAAGAATAAACCAGTCCAAATAGAGTATTCCATGCTGAGCCTTGGGCTCACAAGTTTAAATTCTTACAGTTCCATTCAACAACTTCGGAGTTGGAGGGAATCCCATTTGGATATGAGGGAAAAAGTTACCAAGTCAAGAAATCATGAACTCTGCTGGCATGTTTAAAACTTTCAGGGTATCAGGCATGCAGTATAAGCTCATTATGCAACAAATATCAGACTTCACAGCTCACTTCATATATGTACTACCCTGTGAACTGAAACATGTTCATATTAGAAGTGCATTTGTTTCCAGTTACAAAAATGTGCTGGTTATGATGGATTTAGGAATTACACTTGTTCTTCTGCATATCCACTCTATGGCATAACTCTTCTTCCCTCTTGTTATCTGGCCTCTGCTTCCACTTGGGACATCTATCACTCCTGTTATCTACCACAAGTTCCCAAAATTCCATCATCCAAGAGTTAGTCCTTTTTGTTTTGATTAATATCAACAGTCTGAGAGGTAGATGATGTGCAAAGAAGAGCCACTCATGAGGGACAGACTATAGCTTCTCACACACCCAAGTGGCATGAGCCATAAAGTAGGAAAATCATTAGGTCCGTTTTGTGCCAGAAATCTTTGTGATGAGTAAGTTCTTCCTCATATTTCTAAACTTGGAGCTTTTCCCCCTTAGAGCCTACATCTTTCACGAAGATATAATATTTGCTAAATCAAAAAGTCACACCAAATTGTCATTGAAATAAAAATACATATGCAACTATCATTCTGTTCAATTGCCTATAAATTACATAATATATAGGGAAAAGAATAGAAAGCCTCTGTTTATTTCTTCTGGACACACCAAAAAGAAATTTGTCTGTAGTCGTTGTATTTACCAAAGTGTTGTAGTGTTGCCTGGGACAATCAATAGAAGGTTACTTTTCCTTGAGTATCACAAGGTAGTGCAATCCCAGCTCTGCAAATAACTGGTTCTGTGATCTTAAACAAGCTACTTAACATATTATTTGTTCATTTACCAAATAAATGTTTCTTTGGGTTTAACTATTTGCCCTGTGCTGAAAACTGGATAAAATGGCAGGTAAAATACTATCCTCACCCTCCATGGCTTCATAGTATAATAATATCTTCAGCTGAAAAATAAGGCAATAACTTCTACTTCAGAAGTTATGAAATTTTTATTTTTAATTTTTGCGGGTACATAGTAGGTATAAATATTTATGGGGTACATGAGTTTTTTTTTATATAGGCATGCAATGTGAAATAATAACATCATGGAGAATGAGGTATCTGTCTCCTCAAGCATATATCCTTTGAGTAACAAACAATCCAATTACACTCTAAGTTATTTTAAAATATGCAACTATTATTGACTACAGTCACCCTATTGTCCTCTCAAATAGTAGGTGTTATCCATTCTTTCTAACTATTTTTTTGGGGGGTACCTATTAACCATTCCCACCTCCCCCAGCCCTCCCTCTACCCTACCTAGCCTCTGGTAACTATCCTTCAACTCTCTATGTCAATGAGTTCAATTGTTTTGATTTTTGTATCCCCAAAATAAATGAGAACACCCAATATTTGCCTTTCTGTGCCTGGCTTATTTCACTTAACATAATGACCTCCAGTTCCATCCATGTTGTAAGGTTATAAGATTTAAATGAGATTATTATATGTGAAAAGTGCCTGATTCTGTGCCAGCTCTGTGGTCCATACTTATTTACTGTCATTTCTCTTCTTTTTCTTCCTTAGCCGAATGTCAAGCATAATTCACTCGGATATGGTGCTAAACCTAACTTGTACATGTCAGAAGTTATATATAGGCAGAGAAGATAAAAATGCTACACATGCCTGATCAAAACCATCCTGGCTAATACAGTGAAACCCCGTCTCTACGAAAAATACAAAAAAATATTAGCCGGGCATGGTGGCGGGCGCCTGTAGTCCCAGCTACTCGGGAGGCTGAGGCAGGAGAATGGCGTGAACCCAGGAGGCGGAGCTTGCAGTGAGCCAAGACCGCGCCACTGCACTCCAGTCTGGGAGAGAGAGCGCGACTCTGTCTCAAAAAAAAAAAAAGAAAAGAAAAGAAAAGAAAAAAGAAAAAAAATGCTACACATGCCTTCACGTACTCATGCTGCTTCCAGAGGCCAAATTCGCCGTTTGGGTTTTTTAAAGGTTTGGTGGCAGGCTGGTTAAAAAAGAGTCTGCTATTTTTAAAAAATAACTATCTTAATTTGGATTCTCCCAGAAGCAGACCCTGAGACAAAGATTAAAGTGTAAATAGTTTCATTGGGAGGTGATCCCAGGAAATCTCCGTAGAGGAGTGGGAAGGAAAGGCAGTGAATAAAGGCTGTGTTACCAAGCAAGTCCTGTTGTTGGCAACTAGGGTTCAGTTCTCTAGGGAACATTTGGAGACAGTGGAGAATCCACAATGCAGAGTTGCTTCCACTGAGGGGTGAGGAGGTTGGGGTATTTGTCCAGGCACCTGCCAACCTCCATTGGCTGAGAGCTACTCCCAGGACATCACTCCTAGGTACTTTCATCCTGCCCAAGGCTGGCACTGGGGGAACAGCATATCCCCTGGCTGGAAAACCTCCCAGAAAGGTGTAAGTGCTGGAGATAAAGAAGATGAGGGGGACTGGGCATGGTAGCTCATGCTTATAACCCCAGCACTTTGGGAGGCCAAGATGGGTGGATGGCCTGAGATCAGGAGCTTGAGACCAGCCTGACCAGCATGGTGAAACCCCGTCTCTATTAAAAATACAAAAATTAGCCAGATGTGGTGGTGGGCACCTGTAATCCCAGTACTTGGAGGCTGAGGGAAGGAGAATCACTTGAACCTGGGAGGTTGCAGTGATTGTGCCACCGCACTCCAGACTGGGCAACAGAGTGACCCTGGGCCTTAGAACAGAGCAAAAAACAGAAAATAGAAGGAGAAGGAGAAGGAGAAGGAGAAGGAGCAGGGGCAGCAGGAGAAGGAGGAGAAGGTGGGGAAGAGGAGAAAGAAGAAGAGGAGGAGAAGGAGAAAAAGAAGCATCATCTGCAATGTTCAAAACATTTTGACTTGCCACCAAACAACTGTGTTGACTGGAGGTCTTTTCTTTCTTATTAGAAGTCAAATAAGATCACACAATACCACAGATCCTGATGTAAGTAATTCTTTATTGCCTGAAAGATATTCCCATTCCTTAGCCTGATAGTCCAGTTCTTCCACAAGCTAGTGCTATACTACCTGTCTCTCTCCACTCCTTGATAAGACCCCTTTTGCAAGCACGCAAGAGCCCCAGATGCATATTCCTACCCCAGGAATTATATTCATTCTGATTCTCCTACTCAGAATGTCCCCCACCTTGACCAGTTGCCCCTCTTCAAGGCCCACATGAAGCCCCAAGCCTTTCATTAAGCATCTTGACCACATTCCTGGCCTTAACCTACCCATTCCTGGAGCTTCTTGTCTGCATCACTCATTGAGGACTTTGCCCTCCATGGTTTATCATCAAGTGAACAATCCTGTCTCTCCAAATGGACCACAAATCCTATTCTCATGAGTAGGGAGACTGCATGTTCCTTCTGGAAATAGCCACATCCTTTTTATTTTCACACTTTCAATAGTCAACTGCTTAATGAATGTTGAGTTGTTGCAGTGACCTGGGTTGCTTCCTCATATCTAACTACATATTAGGCAGTCATACCTCTTTAAGGGCAATGAAGTCTCCCTGAAGTGTAATCCAGGTTTCTGAGAACCAGAAAGCTTAATTGATTCAACAATCACCTTGAACTTTAAAAGGAATTACTAAAAAGTGTTTTAAGGAATCCTACCTACTTCATTGTTTGGCAGCTTCTTCCTATCAGCTCCCTTTGCATTTATTGCTGTAACATGAAGCAGCATGGTGTCATGATTAGGAGTATGAATTCAGGCACCAAATAGATGTGGGTTAAGAGCATGGGCACACTGAACGTGTGACCTCAAGCAAGGGAAATAGCCTCTGTATGCCTCAGTGTGTTCACTTGTGAAATGGTGATATGGTTTGACTGTGTCCCTACCCAAATCTCATCTTGAATTTTAACTCCCACAATTCCCATGTGTTTTAAGAGGAACTTGGTGGGAGGTAATTGAATCAGGGAGGCAGATCTTTCCCATGCTATTCTCATGATAGTGAAGTCTCAAGAAATCTGACGGTTTTAAAAAGGGGAGTTTCCCTGCAAAAGCTCTTCTTCTCTTGTCTGCCACCACGTGACATGTGCCTTTCACCTTCCGCCATGATTGTGAGACCTCCCCAGCTATATGGAACTGTAAGTCCATTAAATCTCTTTCTTTTGTAAATTGCCCAGTCTCAGGTATGTCATTATCAGCAGCATTAGAACAGATTAATAAAAATGGGGATAGCATTATCACATCCATAAGTTTGCATGTAAAGCATTTAGCTCAGGCTATAATAATAGAAACCACTCATTACATGTTGACTATCATTATAAGATAGATTAATTTTATATTATAATATGTACCCAAAATTAAATTTAGATTTGGATATACATTAGCAAAAATTTCAGCTAATTGTACTTTCTCCTATTAAGCAGTACAGCTGGAACTCTCTTAATACACCTCCACTGAACCAGTTCACAAAATTAACAACCACTCTCCATTCCCTCTGTAACAAATGCTGACTGACACTTGTAGGAGGCTGAATTCTCCAGATCAGGAGGCCGTGCTTCTGAACACAACCTAGTACTTCTGTTCCCACCTGTGGAGTTGTATTTTCACTAAAGATTCAGCTGGGTTTGCTCCCACACCTGGTTTTGCTAGTTCCCTTCATCATAATTATATAATTTGATTGAATATTACTCAAACTGACAAAATATGGGTGTGAAAAAGTAGTAATTATGTTAATAAAAATATAAGTTGAATATTCAGGAAGGAAAAATAAATTTGGTAAATGTTTAAATGAATGAGGTGTGGGGAAGGCAACTATAAAAGAAATCTAGAAGAGTTCTACACTCACGTTTTGTTTTTGTTTTTGCAGGAGGCTTTAAATCCTCAATGTACTTTAAAGATGAAACTGGGAATCATAGAGAAAACAATATGGGGTTAGTTTACACATGAAAATGATGCAGAGCCATGATTAGCCAATTCATGCTCAATGAAAAGACCTTAGACCCACATTGGCAAATGGGTGAATAAATATACATGTACAGATTTCAAGTTAAAAGATAATGTTTAAGGTGTGTGTGTGTTTTTTTTAACAATTCTCATTTATGACCTATTTGATTACTGACTAGCTATTATATTTATCACAATAAAAATATTTCTTCCCTACTTTGCATTTCAATACAAAGACTAAAATATAGCTTAGCCTCACTTGTAGGCTAAAAGCCCTGTACAAGTAATCTAGCTTTTTGAGAAGAATCCAGAATCTTTTGCAAATGTTCACCTTAGGGGCTGCATTTTGACAGCTCCATTTCTGAAACAGGGCCAAGAAATGGTTTACCAGCCCTGGTCTCCCCAGTTACTTTTCAACACAACCAACCTGCACTCTGGGAGCCAGGAAATCTCCAGAAAGTTCAGTAGAGGCATCCCTATCCCCAGATGTGGTCTGGAATTAGTCTTGCCATCTTACACACAATATACATGCGGTGAACTTGGACCTCTACATACTTCCAGAAATACAACCCCCTTCCACTCTAAAACTGTCTACATCTACCTAATCCCTAACTCCCTCAAGGCTTTCAAATTATTTCCCCACTTTCCAGCACCTGGACTTAAACCCTCTATGAGCTCACCTGCCTGGGATCCTGAGACTCAACTTGCTCTAATTTATACCATGCTATGTGAGCTGGACCTTTCCCCTAGATGCAATAGAATATTCAGAAGCATGATACAGCTATCTTCCTGATTTCAAGTGTGGTCCATGTCTGGAGACTCCTATTTTATATCCTACTTGCTGGATCAGATCCTGGGGACCTCCGCACTGGTCAAACCCACTTTTACCCTGCTGGTTAGGACACTCTCATTTGGAAAGCACTATCATTTGGACTAGATTCCTAGGCTGGGTCCAAGCCTCTGACTCCTTATCTGTCACTGGCCCATTCCTGTGGTACGGTTTACCTCACGGGAAACCTAGTATGGACTGACTATGCCATGAATCAGGACCATTCTTGGATTCTTGCCTTCATGGCTTCTACCATATTCTAAATCAAATGCACTCTCCTGCCATTTGGGAAAACAAAGAGCTTAGCCTATTCCAGGTTTATTCCAACTCACCTGGCTTGGTCTTCTTCTTGGGCAATGTAATTTTAGGACATAGACCAAAATCTGTTAAGCAAAAGTACCTTACTTTGGATTTATCCTGAAATAATTCTGCAGAAATTTTCTGTGGAAGACTTTAAAACAATTACCTGTTTTGGTTTGTTTGCTCTCCTCTACTTCATGAGCTGTTACCTAAGGATAAGAAGAAACATAATAGGGCTTTCCAGAGTTTTCATGTAAGGGCCCCTCACCCTCACACCAAGTAAAGTTTAGAGAAATGGTATGAGGTCAGAGCAAGAATGGGGTCACGTCTGATCCTATCTGACATACTAGTTATACTTGCTCCAATAGATGCATATTTTTTGACATTTTTTATAGCCAAGAGTTGTGGGGTGGGGGGGGGTTCTATTTCAATAAGGAGAAAAAAACTATTTTATTTTATTTTTGTTTTTTTGAGACAGGGTCTCTCTGTCATGCAGGCTAGAGTGCAACGCTCCATCCCACTGCAGCCTCAACCTCCCAGGCTCAAGTGATCCTCCCACCTCAGCCTCCCAAGTAGCTGGAACTATAGGTGCCTGCCACCACACCCAGCTAATTTTTGTATTTTTTTTTTTTTTGACAGAATCAGACTTTATTTAGCAATCTGAAAATGTGTTCTCCTGGCTTTAAGTCTTGCAAAATGGGTTGTAAGTCAAAGACAGATTTGTTCACTATCTCTTAGTATGTGTGATTATGTCTCTGTATAGACAAGTGTCTGTCTATAGATGCTTTTGCTTTTTATAGTGATTATAGTTCCACTTTAGTTAATGTATAACGTCTTATTCTAGTAATGCTAAAACCTGAATTAAATATTCCCTGAGTCTAGTGTTCTCTTCTCCCCAGCCTGCCTCCCTCCATCTCTCCCATAAGGCTGCTTCTCCACCTCCATTAATGCCAGGTCTTTAGAGAGCACCAGCATTCCTACTGAGAACCCAGGGATGGTTGCTGGCTCTTATATCCCTCTGACCTATACCCTCTGGTTGAAGAGCCTCTTTGGGGAGGTGTGGGGTAAGAGGAGTCTTGGCAGTTTCTCTTCAGAGTTGTGCATTTTCACTTGCAGGTACCTCTTCTTGAGGTTCAGGTGCTGTGAAGTTGCTCTTGTCTGGTACCATGGAGACTTTAAACTGGTCTTGGCCCTCTGAGGAGTCAGCTAAGACAAGCTTATTATCCTCTTCCTTGTCTTCCATCTTCTTTGCCTCTCCAGATTCTGAAGCAATCTGAGATGTCATTAAGGTGGTAAAAGTGCAAAGTTCTTTGGGGTTCTGATTGTGGATGTTTTCATTTTCTTTGGCCTCAGGAGTTCTTACTGGTTTCTCTGGTGGTTCTGGATTAGGAGAGACCTCTAGGGAGGTCCTAGGACTTGGAGTCTCAGTCCCCAAGGAGACCCTAGGGCTGGTGGGTGAACCCCCTCCAGAGGCTGGAGGGCTGGAGGGTATGTTCCTTGAGTAGGGCCTGGGGCTTGGAGTTTCTCGGGGTGGAGGAGGCCTACTAGGGGGTGCTGAGGTCATCTGGAGAGAGGCTGTCTTCTTTGGTTGTTCAGATCCTTCACTTGTGATGCAAGTTCAAAGGACTACTTCTGCAGCAGATGATGAAGGCTGCCCTGAAGGGCTCAGGGCTCTGCCTGGTGATGGAGCTGGGGAGCTAAGGAGAACTTCCTCCTGGGACTTGCCACTCTCAATGGTAGGCGAGGGCTGGGCCTGGGTGGGGCTATTGCAGGCTAGTAGAGGCTCTTCTTCCTCAGAGGAGCTTGCTTCAGATTCTTCCTTTTCTATTTCTTCATCTTCTAAGGGCTCCTTGATCTCAGAATTATCTTCCCCCTGGGCTGCATCAGGTGCCAGATCTTCAGTTGTTGAGACAGATTCACTCTCACTCTTCAAGGAAAGTGTAGAGGGACTAGTAGGTGAGGTAAGAGGACTGGAGACCACAGATGTTTGAACCGGGGGAGAAATGACTAAAGAGCGCCTGCTGCTGCTTGATAGTCCCTTTACCACAAATACTTTATTGGAATGTTGCTTCTCCAGTTTGCTCATCACCTCCTAGAGATTGTGGTTCAGCTTGCTCATTTCCCTGTAGAAGATATCCCTCAAGTTGGAAATGTTTTGGAAGATGGTCACGTAGCAGCCAATATGACTATTATAAAGAATAGGCAGCTCCTCTAGTAGTTCTTAGTTCAGCTCTTCAAACACAGTCTGGGCTTTGTTGAACTCTTCCTCTGTCTTGGAAGTCTTGGCCTCATCTTTCTTCTTGGCATTCTGCACTGAGTCCAGGTGATGTCAGGCACCATCATAATCCATGAGTTTTCAACCCCGCTTGGCAATTCTCTCCTTAATATCACTGAACTAGGCCAAGTAGTAAACCAAAGGTGAACGATTTGAACAAAGCACTAACAACTTCTACCAACAACAGGCAGAAGACCACAAGCTATACAAGGACCTTGGGAACCTTCTTAGTGCAGCTAAAGTGATGCATGAAAGTTCAAAAAGAGTGTCAGAAACCCTATGGGAGATCTACAGCAGCAAGTGGGATGGTCATGAGGAGCTGAAGGCCATTGTAGGGAATAATGATCTCCTTTGGGAAGACTACGAGGAGCAACTGGCTGACCAGGCTGTGAGGACCATGGAAAACTAATTTTTGTATTTTTTGTAGAGATGGGGTTTCGCCACGTTACCCAGGCTGGCCTCGAACTCATGTAATTCACCTGCTTCAGCCACCCAAAGTGCTGGAATTACAGGCTTGAGCCACTGCGCCTGGTGATAAAACTATTTTAAACCAGAGAGAAGTGGATGGAATCAATCAAATGTTTGTTGAGCCTACTACGTGCACTGATTCACTCATCCCGCAAGTATTTATGGAATGCCTGCTCTGTGAAGTCCCCACGCTGGGTGGGCCCTGCCTGAGGATGCAGAAACTAACAATAGGGCATAATCTTACTGACATGGAATTTACTGGGCAGGACAAACTTATGTCAAACACCGGCTATTATTGTGTCTGTGGATGGATCATCCTGACATCTTGGTATTTCAGTTGCTGAGTGGTGACTGTATAATTTTTGTGATTTTTATGTCTTTTGTGAGGAGGATAGGAAAATAGGTACAATTTTACCATCTGTTATTTTGGAAGCTGGGAGGATAAACGAAAGAGATGAAAGATAGGTTAATTGGTTTGCATATTTAACAGTAGCTTACAAGAAAAAAGAGTTAAAACAAAAGGTCAAAATGAGAATTAAAGACCAACATGTATTGATGCTATGCATGCTCTCCTGGTTTTCCAACAGCAGTTAAATGGAAAATCAGAAACAATTTTACCACTTCACAATAGTTAAACAAAAAAACACTACCAAGAACAAAACCCTCCCTCCGCTACCTTGAGCCCACTTGTCTCCCCTCTTGCTGGTGTCTCTCTCTTTCCCACAGACAACACTTTCCAGTCCTGGCACTCCTACAGTACGTCAACAGAAATAAGAGCATGTGCCCAGCAGCTACAATTAGCTAGTCACTGAGATTGTGAAAACCCATTCAACTCCCTGGTTTAGGCTAAGTGGCATTTTCAATATATCTGTGTGAGGAAAAGCAGGCAGGAACAAAGACACCAGTACTATCTCCAAATAAGAATAAGGCTTCAGTGTCCCTCCACTGGGATAGTGAAAGGATTCAGGACCCTGACACACACGCACAGGTGTTGTCTTTTGCACACCAATTTGGCCACATTTTGCTGTGGTTTGCATGGCACCGTGGAAATCAGTGTGGTCCCTTAGGAAAGAGGAATGGAGGATCTGTCAGGAAACCTGGATTCTGGAGCCAATGCTATGGCTTCCTCGAGGCTTCTGAGTCTCAACTTTTCTGCCAAGTGAGGACAGTAATGTTCAACTTCTTACCTCTCAGCACAGAAATGAAAATTAAATGGGTTAATATGTCAAAGTGATTTTTCAAATCGTAAGGTATGATGCCTATAGGAATCATTAACACTGAATGACACTGTTGAATATCAAAGGTTTTTAAATGCAAAATGAGGCAACTACATAGGAGTTTATTATACAAGATTGTGCTGCAAATCTCTGCACTGCTGCAGAGGTTATCTAGCACTTGAAGAGATACTGTTTGAGGCTGGTGGAGCCAAAACCACTGACGATGATAAATCTACAGCGTCAGAAGAAAGGACAACACGGGAACTAATGATGTTGCAGAAGGTGCTGAGTAATTGGCATAACCAAATCCAGATGTCCATGGAAGAAGGGCAGGGGACATTTCTGACAATTGAAATGTACAAACAAGCCCTGAGCCACCATCAAGTGAAAGAAGTCTCTCCCCTGCCTAGCATATGGCCAGAGTGGTTTACAGGTAGCTCAACCATGGGACGGATTTGGCCTCATCACTTCCCTTGCTCACCTGGCACATAAAACTAATAAAAATCATTGCTGGAAACAACCCAAATGTCCCTGACTGATGAATGGATGAGTACAATGTGGTACATCTCTATAATGGAATATTATTCAGCCATAAAAAGGAATGACGTACTGATATATACTACAGTGTGGATGGATCTTGAAAACACATGCTGAGTGAAAGAAGTCAGATACTATATGACTGGTAAGACACATAATATGTGACACAAAAGGCCACATGTTATGTGACTCAATCTGTATATGTCTGGAACAGGCAAATCCTAGAGACAGAAAGCAGATTGGTGTCACCTAATGCTGGGGAGTTGGGGAAAAAGAAGAGCTACTGCCAATAGTGGGTGTTGAAAATTATCTAAAGATTGATTGTGATGATCATTGCATGTATCTGTGAATATACTAAAAACCATTGAATTATGTACTTTAAATGGGAAACTTGTAATTTTTTTTAAGTCGTGTTCCCTCTCTGACCTGTTCCTAACTAATATTGGCATTCTCTGGCCAAGGTCAACAGCATCACACAGTTAAATCCACTCTCTCCCATTAGTGCTCCTATGAAGAGACAGCTGTGTGTGCAGGGACAGGGCTCTGAAACCTTATTGCAGACACATGCTGCAGTTTTTAGGCGAGACTTCCTCAGGCACTTTTAATAGTCTGTCTTCCTTTAAGCATCTATTAAATTAGAACAATTTAGGTATTTTGCGTTCTCTGTTTTCTTTCATGGTCTTCTCAGAATCAGATTAGAGAGACAAAAATAAACCAACTCTCTGCTTTCCAAAACCAATGACTATTTAAAATGGATCTGTCTAGGTTAGGGACAGACAGCCTTAGTCCCAACCAGTAGCCACTAGCTGACATTTCTGCACAAACCCACAGTTATCACCTTTGCTCTTACTTATGCCTTATGATGTTTCCCATTTACCCAAAATACATCATTCTTATTACTCTCTCTTGTGGACTCTTCTCTTTCTCAGCAGTTTTGTGTGGGTGTTTGCTTATATCCCCATATCCCCCACCTCCACTGCTCTATAGCTTGCAAGCTTCAGCTATGACAGTGAAGTTCACCTTCCTGGCCCCGGAACCTGGCGCAGACAAGACTTCCAATAAACATTTACTGAAGACATAATAGAGCCCTCAGAGTGCTGCTTTGGAGGTGAGTCTATGATCAAGATTGCCTCACTTCCTTTAGGTAATAAGTAATATTTAGTCAAAAGAGTCTGAGCTGCTCCACCTGTCCTTAAACCAAATTTGTAGCGAGCACACATCTCCTCCCAAGTGTTCTTCCCTTTGGAGAAAACCCATCGTCTACAGGGTCTTGAGGGGTTGATCGCTTGGCCCCACACCTGGTCAATGATATGGCCAGTGGTTGTTATTCTGGCCACTTTGATTGGCTAAAGGTTGGGCACATGACCAAAACTTGGCAGATCGGAGTCCTCTTGAAACATCTCCACCAGCACTTTCAGGAAAGATGTTCTAAGACAGGGTTCCCAGTATTGGCCCTCTTGACATTTTGTTCTGGATAACTGTCTGTTATGGGAGCTATCTTGTACATTCTAGGATGTTCAGCAGCATTCCCAATAGATGCCAGCAACAAGTCCCAGTTGTGACAACCAAAAATATTTCTAGACATTGCCAAATTTCCATGGCGGTAGGGTGCAAAATTAACTCTAGTTAGGAACCACTGCTGTAAGATGTGCCAGTGAGGACAAAATAAACTGGACTTGTCTGCATCTGTGCTCCTTGTGGCTCCCTGGAAGGAAGCTTCCATGGAGAAGCCATCTGCAACAAGAGAAGTTGAAGTCAGCAGAAAAAGAGAAAGAAAGTTGAGATGTGGAGAAAGAGACCTAATGATATCTGTTAAATTTCACTTGAATTTGATTTTGGGGGCTTACTTGCAACTAAAGTAGACTCCTGACATATATAATCCATCCATCACCTTAATCCATAACAACCCAGTTTTTCTTCTAGAAACCCATTTGCCTATTCTAACCAAATAAGACAAGCTGGTCAAAAATGTCCATGATCAGGCCAAAAAAAAAAAAACAAACAAAACCAGACATAAAAACCTCCTGCCCATCCTTGGATACATCTTGATCAACTTTTGTATTCTTCATATTGGTTTTAGCATAGTGTGGGACACAAAGTAGTTATCTTCCAAAAGAGGTAAGAGAATTCCTGGCACTGCCTTAACAAATTATCACCAATCCAGTGGCTTAAAGTAGCAGAAATTTATTCTCTCACAGTTCTGGAGGCCAGAAGTCTGAAATCAAGGTGTCAGTAGGATTGTTTTTCTCTGAAGACTCTGAGAGAAGCCTTTTTTGGTTGTCACAACTGAGGCTTGTTGCTGTCATCTACTGGGAATGCCTCTGCTCCATGCCTTTCCTAGCTTCTGGTCATTGCCAGAGTCCTTGGTATTCTTTAGGTTGTGGCTGCACTGTTCCATCTCTGCTCTCCTCATCACATGACCTTCTTTCCTATGCATCTCTGTATATGAGAGTCCTCTTCTCTTACGAGAACATCAGACATTGGACTTAGGACCCACCCTATCCAGTATGACTTCATCTTAACTAATTACATACACAAAGACCCTATTTCAGAATAAGATCACATTCTGAGGTTCCAAGTGAATGTGAGTTTGGGAGGATACTATTAAACCCTATGCAGTTGGCAGAACAATACCTTATATTTGTAGAGAACTTTACAGTTTCTAAAGCATTTTTAAGAAAAGAAATAGGGCAGACAGTTATACAAGTCCCATTTTTTCAGGTTGCCCTATGATGAGTGAAGAACACTGAGCTCCACAGAGTGAGCTAGAGAACCACTTGACACTGCCAGCTGAGAGACTGGAAACAGTCCAACTGCAGACCACTATCCCTCTCTTCTGTATTCTGCCTCAAATTTTATCTGCAGCCTCAGCTCAGGGATCTAAATGCTCACTATCTTGTTTTAAGAGCCATCTGAATTTCCATTTGGAATTCTATCCAAAGCAATACACCACCAAAGCCAGCCAGAGAAACTGCTATTTATTTTTCCACTTTATTTTGCAACATGGGCATGCATTTTTAATGCATATATTAATCAAACTGCTTTCTAGATGCTTTGACCCAGAAGCTAAGTTCAAAGACTCCAACAAGGCACTGGCAATGGCAGCCAGAATCTTGGCATTTAACGATTATTACATATCAAGGGTCTTTGTTCTCATATGATCACTAGCAATGGCTCCTGGATGGAAGCAAATGAGAAAATAGAGGTAACTTTGCTTTGCTTCATGGCCAAATCCTGGGGTGAAAAAACTCAACATCACTAGAGAATCTTGGACCATTCAAGAGTTCTTTAAAATAAAATAACTCATTACTTCATGATCATAATATCATATGGCAGGACTAAAATCTAAACTGAAGCTAAAAGTAGAACTCTGGGAATACATTTTGAAGCACGGTCATGCTTACCTCCAGTTATCAATGATAGTCATTTGAAATGTTGGATTATCTCCACTCATTCTTGCTTTCCAGTAAGAAATAGGACTTGAATTTCATTTGTGAGAAGGGACTCTGTTTTCTACTTACTCTCAGTATCTAGCCAACTGAAGAATTTGACAGAGTGTTAATTCTCCCTAAGATATACCGTCCTCAGGGAGCAGTTATTAATCAAAGAAAGACTACAAATAGCACTTTAAGTGAGGATTTACTAAAACCAGTTTTTGCATTGTAGACATTAGCACTGCCTGTGTCTATGTTTACCTAGAGTTAGGATGACAGAGGAGAACCATGTTTTCCCCAGGATCCAGTCCCAGAAGTTATGGGTTAAGCTTGGGAGGAAGACACGAAGGCAAGCTCATTGACTTGTGCAGACAGATGAATCATTTGTTGGGATTCAGGGCTCCATTTTACATTTTACTCCTCACGTGGACAGATAACTTTGTTCTTGACATTCTGGACAGGGGCAGCCCATCCTCACAACTCTGATCAATTTGCACCAAGAGGGTGAAAAGTCACAAGACACTCAGAGTTGCTGGGTATTTCACTAGCCTAAGTTCACCTACAGACTCTCTCTCTCTCTCTGTCTCTCTTTCTGTCTCTCTCTCTTTCTCTCTCTTTTTCTTTTTGGAGGTCTGTGACTTCTGAGACCCCTGATTCCAAGTAATCCAGACCAGAAATATCTTAAGAGCCCCCAGTCAGTGAGCTGGTTCTTTTTGCCTTCTAAAGACCTGTTGTCAGCAAACAAAATACCCTAGCCAAAATAAATGATATTTTTATAGGCAGGACTTGAATCACCTGAATCAGAAAAAGAATGTTTATCTCTCCCTAACCTAAAACCCACCAAACTATATCAAAACTACCAAACATCTATTACTGAGATGTGAAGAGCACATATTTCGTCTTGAGCTGTAATGTGTAATTCAAGCTTTAAACACACGTGTGCTTATGTAAAACTCTATAACCATCCCCCAGAAAATTTTATGCCATGATTACACCTTTCATAACACTGCGTTAATTCATAACTTTTATTTTTTTCTTTGAATAAAAGAGGAATGCAAGTAGAAAACTGAGTTGTAAACAAAATTTTAAATCTCAAAACAGAATTCCGAAGATGAAGTTGATAATTCTGCCATGAGAATAATATGTAATTGTCAATAACTTGGGTGATGAGGAAATGTAGAAACTTCCACACAAGAAGAGAGTATGAGTCAACAATTTACAAAGTTGAAGTCTAAAAAATGCTGTGTCAACATTTGTAACACCCTGAAGTAAATGGAGAAGGTTGACATGAGCTCATTTACCATAATCTGAGCTGTGAGAACAAGGGTCTCATCATCTTCATCATTGGTGGTTCCCACACAAATGGAAGATTTTAACAGGAATGTACCGGCTGAAACTCTAAACAGATTTAATACAGTTAGGCTTCAGGTTAATATGTAGGAAGCTGAGAGTTCTGCAGTGGGATGAAAGAGAAGTTCGGGATGGCTGGGAGAAAGTGTAGGTCACACTTATTTTAGAATTTGGTGTGAAAAGACTGTCATTAGCAAAGACAAAAACCTGTGAAGAATAAACCATAGGTTCAACAGGAAATGATATAACTTTCTTTCGTTTTTTTTTTAAACAGCTTTTTGTGGTACTTCTGACTCCTACACACAACACTCAAGGGTCCTATCACCTTTCATAATCTTGGACAAATCAGGTCATCCAGATGGATTTCAGTTCTGCATGTGTACAAAATGAAAGGATGAATAATCTCCAAAGGCACTTTGAGCCCTGACATTCTATGCTCTTATTCTTTAGAATCATTTTGGAACAGTGGAACAATGATAGACCCTGGAATAAGAGAGACAAGTATTTAAATCCTAGTTCTCTTCCTTAATAGCTGTCCACTTTTGAACAACTACTAAGTTGTTCAAAACTGTGTAAGTTTATTGAGCTCAAATTTCTTAACTGAAAAATAAAAATAAGAATCCATCTCATAGGGTTTTATGAAGATTAGCTCTAACATATATAACATACCTAGCCCAGTGCCTGGCACCCAATGCACAGTCAACATTAGCCTTTTAGATCATCCTGCTCACCAGTTCCCCTTCCCAGCTTTCTTCCGATTTTACTGAATAGACTTGCTTCCCGACACATCACACATCCTATATAAATACCTCTGTTCATCATGTTAACTTTGTAATAATTTTGTTAGCACTATTTTAGTTGATCAACTTTATGCAAATCCCAAAACAAATGCCCAGCAAATTATGAGCCAGTTTTGTAATGTTAGAGATCCAAAGGGAAGGGAATACATAAAAGTCTGCACTAAAAACCATAGCTTTTCCATGGCTATGGCAAACTATACAGGAAACAGATTTCACAGTTTGGAAATTATCAGAGGCAAAATAGACCATTTGAGCTCTAGGAAAAGCATTTCAACCCCAAAGGATAAGAACAAAAGGAAAATAGTAACCACAACAAATGGCCAGATCCAAAGGTCCATTTTACCTGGGTTGAAGCACAGAAACCTAGAGCTGAAAGGGATGACAGCTAATTCCAGACTCCTTATTCTATAGATGGAGAAATTGCTTGCCCACTCATTTCTTAGCCCCATACAGCACCTTCTATGAAGCCACAGTAGCCTGAATTTCTTGCACACAGGGACATAAGATGTCCTATGTGTTGGTGTGAGTGCCTACCACCTTACTAAGTAAGAAGACCCAGATTACTGTTCAAAAGCAAGTGGTTAAGAACTATCCAATTACCAAGAGTTTAGATAATACATGCATACATAAATTATGTATGTGCATTTTGTATGTGTGTATATAGTGCAAACATATTTAATATATAAATAACAGTTCTATCTTTATAAGATAGGTTCAAGTAGAAACCCTAAAGATACTACAATAAAAATTAATGTTTTTGTGGAAAATTTCATTTCTGAAGCATTCTCCAGATATTTATTAATGCAACATTAATCCACGTGTTCCAGGAGTCAAGACAGAGCCCCCAAGCTCAAATAATCCAGAAAAAACCACCTTCTCTACTCTCACATCACCCTTGACAGGAGTGATACGGAAGCAACAGAATACTGCATGCATGTGGCATGAGGCCCACACCTCTAAAAAACACAGCCTAGGCCCATGAATTGCTTGGAAACCATGAAATCTGAGCCCATCATGCCCTTCATCACTTTTCCCATCTGTTACAAAGCCTACTAGGTGATCCATCATCCTGACTCTAATCTCTGAATTATTTTTGGCACTGAGGCAATTCCCCACCATCATGCTTCCTCCCCAGAATTTCTATTTGGTTTTAAATTTAATTGTTTTATGTCACTTTATTGATATTCTCTATTTGGTGAGAAATTGTTCTCATATTTTTCTTTGGTTCTTTAGACATAATTTCCTTCAGTTGTTTGAACATATTTAAAATAGCTGATGTAAAGTCTTTGTATAGTAAGTCTAATGTCTGAGCTTCCTCAGGGACAATTTCTATTGATTGCCTTTTTTCTTGTGTGTGAGCCATACTTTCTTATTTATTTCAATGTTATATAATTTTTTGTTGGAAATTGGATATTTTAAATAACATAGCATGGGAACTCTGGAAATCAGATATTTTTCTCGCTCCAGGATTTGTTGTTGTTGCTGCTGTTGCTGCTGTTTGTTTATTCAGTGACTTTTCTGAAGTAATTCTATAATACTGCATTCATTGTCATCTGTGGCTGCTGAAGTATCTACCTGGTAAGCATGGTGATCAGCAACTAAGTAGACAGATATTTTCTTTAACTTATGGAATCAATAAGTCTTTGCCAAGAAACTCTGTATGCATCTTGAGAGAGGCATCAACACTCCATCAGTCAGTTTACAACTCTGCTTCAGCACTTACCTCCTGCCTGGGCACAGCCTTAAGGTCAGCTAGAGGTGAGAGCACAAATCCTTCTCAAGTCTCTTCTGGGCATGTGCACAGCCTTACACACGAGCATGGCCTTCTAGATTCCCAGGAATGTGAAGGACCTTTTTAAAATGGCTTTTGGTCATTTCATTTCCCAGATTTTCCTTTTAAGCTTTTTGATTGGCTTATTGTTTGGTCAAACTGTTATCTATCATCTCAGGTAGCTAGGATACTAAACAATTGCCACTGATTGTTTTCAACAAATCCTCCTGGAGAAAGCGCGCAAGCTCTGACTCAGGTTAAATAAAAACAAACATTGTGAGTGGGGTCTTCCATGAAACTAACAGACAGGTCAAATAATGACAATTCTCTGTAAATGTAGCTTTGGAGGAGCTCCAAACCCACTTTGCTCCCTCCAGAGACTGTCCAGCTGCTGGTTTTCACTGGCATCATGAGCTACTGCTTTTCAAAACTACCACAGAGCTAGAGAGAACAGGATCAGAATAAGGCAAATTAAAATGCCACAAAGTCCATGATTCTATCAATATTTATCCAGTTTTCTTGTAAAAACCACTCTCTGGATTGCTGCAAACTTTTAGCTGATTTACAGAGTTCTGGGGAAGTGGATCCTGACAAGTATACCAGTGTTTTAATTGTTTTTATGAAGAAGAGGATTTTTGAAAGTCCTTATTCTGACATTCTCACTGATATCCCTGTGGGCTAGAGTACTGTCAGAGCCATCTAATTGGTCCTAATGTCTCCTGTCTGTCTTCTCTCCAATCTGTCTGTATAATGCTGCTGAAGTAATGAACAATTCTAATGATGTCCTCCCTCGTTTAAAAATCTACAATGATTTCCCATTCCTTTCACTAATATTGAGATATTTTACTGTGGAACAAAAATTCTCCATGATCTCGTACCACCTACCTTGCTGGCTTCATCTCCCACAATTCACCTTAACTTCCAGTCAACTGGACTGGCTGTCATTCACAGATCAAAATCCCTGGCCTCCTTGGTGACACATCTGATCTTTTCAGCAAGAAGTTCTCTCTTTCCCCACCTTCTTTACTTCCAGAGCCTTTCCACTGTGCTTTCACATGGCGGGGATAAAGTACAATCAGTGGCTCAAAACTCAATGGTTTTTTTCCTATAATTTCAACTTTTATTTTAGATTCGGGAGGCACATGGGCACATTTGTTACATGGGTATATTATATGGAGGTTTGGGATATGATTAAACCCATCACCCAGATAGTGAGCATAGTACCCAATAGGTAGTATTTCAACTCTTGGCCTCCTTCCTACCTCCCCACTCTAGTAGTCTCCAGTGTCTATTGTTGCCATCTTCATGTCCATGAGTACCCAATGTTTATCCCTCACTTATGACAACATGCAGTATTTGGTTTTCTGTTTCTGCATTGATTTGCTTAGGGTAATGGCTTCCAGCTGCTTCCATGTTGCTGCAAAGGACATGATTCTGTTCTTTTTTATGGCTGCAAAACCTTGATATTAAAAGTTAGTTAGACCCAAAGAATCTAGAATACTGTACAGACCTCATGATGGTATATTTGCATATATCCAGACTCTCTAATGATCTTAAAAAAATCAACAAGCAAACAACAAATAACGCCATTGAAAAGTGGGCAAAGGACATGAATAGACATTTCTCAAAAGAAGACATACTAGTGGCCAACAAATGTATCCAAAAATGTTCAACAGTACTAATCATCAGAGAAATGCAAATCAAAACCACAATGAGATACCATCTCACACCAATCAGAATGGCTATCACTAAAAAATTTAAAAATAACAGGTGTTGGTGAGGTTGCAGAGGAAAGGGGATGCTTATACATTGTTGGTGGGAATGTAAATAAATTCAGTCACTGTGGAAAGCAGTTTGGAGATTTATCAAAGAACTAAAAATAGAACTACTAATCATCCCAGCAATCCCATTACTGGGTATATACCCAAAGAAAAATAGATCATTCTACCAAAAAGACACATGCACTCATGTTCATCACAGCACTATTAACAGTAGCCAAGACATGTAATCAACCTAGGTGTCCATGAATGGTGGATTGGATAAAGAACATGTGATACATGGAATACTATGCACCCATAAAAAGAATACAATCATGTCTTTTGCAGAAATATGGATGCAGCTGGAGGCCTTTATCCTAAGTGACTTAACACAGAAACAGAAACCAAACACTACATACACTCATAGGTAGGAGCTAAACAATGGGTATACATGGACATAAAGCTGGGAATAAGAGATACTGGGGACTACAGGAGGGAAGATGAGGAAGGGAGCCAAATGTTGAAATCCTTCCTATTGGGTACTATGCTCACTACCTGGGTGACAGATTCAGTCATACCCCAAACCTCAGCATCACACAATATACCCATGTAACAAACCTATACATGTGCTCCCGAATCTAAACTAAAAGTTGAAATTGAAACACAAAAGAAGAGGTAAGTTCAATGTTTCATAGCAGACAGGATGACTATACCTTAAAAAAATGTGTTGTACTCAGGTGGCAAACACCCTAGATACCCTGACTTGATCACTGCGCATCATATATATGTAAAAAATTTCTCACATGCCTCATAAATTTGCACAAATAAAAACATAAAATTTTTATTAATAAAAGAGGGTATTGACTAATGTGACGTGAAACACAGCAAGACCTAAACCAGGGGCACGTGAAGATACAAAATACCAGGGAAGAAATGGATTCCTTTAGCCTCTGAGGTGAGAGCTGGAGTTTTAGTGCAATGCCAAAATCAATTCTGAGGAATCTGAATAAGAGATTACCAAATGCTATGAAAGGCAGTTAAAAAGGTTCTAACTTGGAGATAAAGATCAAAGTTTAGGAACCTGGGAATCAGGGAGTAATAGGAAACAGGTGATCAGATTTTGCTCTGGAGGTCAGCGTTTATCTGGCCCTAAGCTGTTTTTAATGGACCAGGGTGCTCAAGCCAGTCTTGGCCTGTGACTTATTGCATGCCCCTCTGGCATCCGATAGATCTCTGCAACACGAATGGGTGGTGCTGGCTCACAGACTAGATGAGGCCTTAATACAGATAAAAAGGAAGAAAGAAATTTACTCTACAATTCAATTATGCTAGTCAGTGGCACATTTCTTTCCCAAGTCCCAAACACATTCACATAGTCTGAGACTGCAAGGCAGATATCTCAAAAATAAACTTCTCAAATGAAAGAAAATGGATTTTAAATTGCAGAGGTAACATTTCTATTTCATGCCATCTGTTACAACTCAAGTTTTTCCAGCTAATGGATTATTCATCAGAAATGATGAAAACATTTTTGAGATCAAAAGTATGTTATTGGAAAGAAAGATATTCAAAAATGTTAAGATAATTTAAAAGTATTGACTCAATATATTTTTTCTCTTAAAACTTACAGATATTATGTATCAGTGTACTTGGATAGACCAAAATGATGATATATTAAGCCTTTTCCTCAAATAAACCTAGAAATGTGAGTGAACATTTTATCTATTTTACAAATCTCCTTGCACTACTTCTAAAGTGTGGGCATTTACATGAAGAGCATTCTACCTTGCAGATTCCCTTCAGTCTGACATGATAGACAAAGGTAGCTGACCAAAGATTAGGAGACCCAGTTCCTGGTTATCTCTCTGTCTCCCCTCTGCAGACACAGTTAACCCTAGTGGTCTAATCTGATCAAAGCAAAAGTCTCAAAGTCCCTAATTTCAATCCCGACCAATACTGACTGCTGATTTGTATGAGAAAACAATTAGGATTTCCTAAATTAGGGCTTGTACAAGTACCTCAGAATCAGAAGGAATCAACACATTCAGTCAACCACACGGTGTCATTAAGAATAAGACACAAACAAAAAATAGTACGAGATATCTACCATCAGCCTCCCTACATAATCAACACAGCATTGTTGTTCACAGGAGAAAATGAGATTTCAGTAATATCTTGACTCTAATATCAACATACGGCCAACTAGAAACAAACGGTAGGGGAAAGCTTTCCCTAACATGATAGTTAGAAGGTAGCCATTGAGTGGTCTGTCCTCATTCACCTCTGCTGACACGGATGTAGAAGCTCTCTCACCCACCTGCACTGCAGGCCTAACCCCACCCACATAGTGAGCAAGTACCAAAGTCAACAAATGACTAACTGTAGCATTCTAGCTTAGGGCAATTCCTATGCTCACTTCATTAGACAACACAGGGGCCTCGCAATGGGTGACTAAACAAAGAGGTATAGGACTCTGCAGACTCCCAATTTACAGAAATGCATAAATGTCCTCCTCTAAGCGGAGATAGACCTGGTGGCATCTGTCTGGGTGTTGCCATCATGCCTTCAACTTCTGATGCTCTTTTTTCCTTTCTTTTATTAGTGATGGAATGATGGAAATTTATAGAAATAAGGAGTGTAGGCATTTGTATGCAGGTAAGCACCATCTTTGACGTCTTCTAGGCTGTTGCCACACTCCAAAGCAATGGCTAGGCTTTGTCCCCACTCTGCCTATCCTAGGAGAAAGTGATTGACACACTATCCTGTAGACTGTAACTGTATTCTATGTATAATAAAGATTTACTACAATGGGAGGAGGTTTGCTAACACTTGCTGCTTTGTTGAACAAGTGTACCCGCTTTGCAAAACATTGACTTACGCAAATGAAAGAACAGTGGCATACTCTGGGAGTGCTGACTTCATTTTTCTTCACAATTTAAAGTCTACGTTGTGGATAATTTTAGGATTAGTTAGGAAAATGTGGCTACCTTTAAATACAATGCATTGAAAATAGCACAGGAGGCCAGGTGTTTAAGTTGACATACTAAATCTGTAACTCTTTAATTGTATTATCTTAACTCTTTAATTGTATTATGTTGGTCACATCTCTAAACTTCCTTGGCCTTTCTTTCTTCAAAATTAGGGTGACTGAAATGGATTAGTGAGTGTAAGACTGACTATGCATTCGAATCACCTGTGAAAGTTATAAAAATCACAGACACCACTGCTCAATCCAAACCACTTACAGTACACATCTCTAGAGTGGGCACTTTGGACAAGCTTCAAGCTTCCTTTCCTTTTCTGTTTTACAATCCTTGAACTCAATGATAATTTTGAAACCATTTATCCATTCAGTGGATATGTATGCAGTGCCTATTATGTGCCAGGGTTTTATGAGGTGAATTGAGCTCTCACCCCTAATTCATACATTGAAGTCCTGACCCCCGTGCCTCACAATGTGACTGTATTGTATTTGGAGATAATCTTTAAAAAATTAATTAAGTTAAAATGTGGTCACTAAATCATTCTACTATAAAGACACAGGCACACATACATTTACTGCAGGACTATTTACAATAGCAAAAACTTGGAACCAACCCAAATGCCCATCAATGGTAGACTAGATAAAGAAAATGTGGCACATACACACCATGGAATACTATGCAGCCATAAAAAAGAATGAGCTAATGTCCTTTGCGGGGACATAGATGAAGCTGGAAGCCATCATTCTTAGCAAACTAACACAGGAACAGAAAACCAAACACCGCATGTTCTCATTCATAAGTGGTAGTTGAACAATGAGAACACATGGACACAGGGAGGGGAACATCACTTACCAGGGCCTGTCAGGGGGTAGAGAACTGGGGGAGGGAGAGCACTAGGAGAAATACCTAATGCATGCGGGGCTTAAAACCTGACGAGTTGATGGGTGCAGCAAACCACCAGGCCACATGTATACCTACGTAACAAACCTGCATGTTCTGCACATGTATCCCAGAACTTAAAGTACAATAAAAAATAAAATAAAATGTGATCACTAGGGTGGAACTAACTTAATATAACTTGTGTTCTTATAAGAAGAGAAAATCATACAAAGGATGGTCATGTGAAGACATAGGGAGAAAACAGCTAAGGAGAGAGGCCTCAGAAGAAAACAACCCTGCTGACCTCCTGATCTCAGACTTCTGGCCTCTAGAATTGTGAGGAGAGAAATTTCTGTCGTTTAAGCCACCCAGTCTGTGACACTTTGTTAAGGTAGCCCTAGCAAACTAATATAAAGGATAATATGCAAGATTCTGGGTGTAGCATAGGGCAAAACATGGAAACAGGCCACCCCCATGGAATTTACGGTTTAGCAAGAGTCAGATAAGAAAAAATTACAAATTATGCTAAGCCACAGGAACATTTAATACAAGGTGCTATAACAGAGAATGCCAAGACAGGTAGTACTTGGCTTACGTTAGATGAGGTCGGTAGAGAAGGACTCTCTGAAGAAGTGATATTTATTAAAAGCTGTTACGTTGAGACCAAATGGCTGAGAATGAGACAGCCATGTAACAGCCAAAGGAAGAGCCTTCCACTCAGAGAAGCAGGAGAGGCAAAGGCCCAAGGTAAAAAGAAAAGATGTGTATTTGGGGAAGTGAAGTGCCTCTGTGGCCAAAATGGAGTGAGTGATGAAGGGAGTGACGTGAAATGAGGTTGGGTAAGTGGGTAAGGGGCCAGTCTGTTGAAATCCATGGTAAAGAGTTTGGATTTTATTTCAAAAAAATTTTTTTTTAAAAAAAGCAAAGAGACTTTAAGCTCAGCTTCAGAAAAACCGTGTCTAACAGTACCATCTTTTTATTTAAATCACAAGGTTGTGGCCAAAGCATCGCCCCACCTGGTTGCAGTGCACCACACCATCTTTCGTTCTTTTGAGAGGTACAGAAACCCCCTTTGCCACGTTTAAAATTTATACAACGGACTGAGGTGAACAGAAGGTTACTTTTAAAATTTTCTAAACTTGAACACAAATTATAAGATCCTATTTTCGTTAATGATTGAATAAAATTTACTCTCATTTTTAAAAACACAATTGAACACTTGAGCGGGAAATCGATATTTATGTGTAATGGAAAGTAAAATAAGGTTTTTGCAGTCTCAGCTTTGGCTACAGCATAAAGACAATAGACACCATTTCATGAAATTAGGCCCATGCTGATATTTCAAAGGGGTATTTTAAAAACCGCTTCAAGGACACCTAAGACCTGCTCCTACACTAAGTATGTAAAATCAGGATTTCGAGATTTTAAAAGACGGCTTATTCTTGTTTTTGTTGTTGTTGCTTGGTTTTTGTTTGTTTTGTTTTTGTTTTCTCAGAATTTTTGGAGAACGTTGTAGGAATGCTCTAAGTCCCACCATATATACATTGTCCAGAGCATCATATTTGTGCACTATATTAATGATATATCAATTTGGCTGAATGAGCAAGAAGCAGCAAGTCTACTGGAAGCCTTCTTAAGGTACCTGCATTCCAGAGGATGGAAGATAAACCCCGAGGAAACTCAAGGTCTTACCTCATCCTGAAGGATTTTAAGGATCCAGTGGTCTGAGGTAATGCAAGGACATCTTTAAAGTGGAGGATAAGACAAATGCTACAAGATCTCACTTATATGTGGAATCTAAAAAAGCTGAGCTCATAGAGGCAGAGAGTAGAAACCTGGTTACAGGGGGCTGGGGCAGGGTGCTGGGGAGATATTAGTCGAAGGGTTCAAAATTGCAGTTAAACAGGAGGAATAAGTCCAGGCAATCTATTATACAACATCGTAACCATAGCTAACAACAATATATTGTACGCTTGAAAATAGCCAAAAGAGTAGATTTTAAGTGTTCTCAACACAAAAATATGATAAAGCTATGAGGTAATGCATATGATAATTTAGCTCAATTTAGCCATTTCACAATTTATACATATAATCAAAACATATTATACCTCATAAATATATATAATTGTATTAGTCAATTAAGAAATAAATGTACTCGGTAGTAACTGTAAATAACAACAACAACAACAAAAAAAAGTAGGAAAGAATGATTAACTGTTACTGTCTTTGACCTTTCATATTTAGGCTGTTGGTTGTATTTTAAAACACAATTTTAATTTTAAATAATTTAATAAATCTCAATTCTCTACTTTGCACCTTGGGCAGGTTTTTTAACAATTCTGGGACTCATTTTCCTCATTTGTAAAAAAAGGAGATAATAATGATGCCTAACTCACAGGGTATTTTGTGAAGATTAAATGGATTAATATATGTAATATATTTAGAACAAGATGTATAATTATTTGTTTTGGGAGTTACTTTTGTGATTATTGTCATTATTCCATTTGGTTAAAAAAATTCTGATAATTTCTGAACAGTGTCTCATTTTGGTCAGGCTAATATTCAGGTTTAAGTATGGTTAATTTTTAAACATCATTCTTAAAATTTAGTCCCCTAACATTATGCAAATATAAATCCAGGCACATTTCCTTTATGTTTGCTTAGTCTCAGAAAACTGTGCTTTATTATGATTTATTTCTTCAAATAAATGAATAAATCCATTCTACTAAAAAAAAAAAAAAAAAAAAAAAGAAATAAATGTTAAATATTTAGGCTGGGTGCGGTGGCTCAAGCCTGTAATCCCAGCACTTTGGGAGGCCGAGATGGGTGGATCACGAGGTCAGGAGATTGAGACCATCCTGGCTAACACAGTGAAACCCCGTCTATACTAAAAAATACAAAAAAAAAAAAAAAAAAACTAGCCGGGTGAGGTGGCAGGCGCCTGTAGTCCCAGCTACGCGGGAGGCTGAGGCAGGAGAATGGCGTGGACCCGGGAGGCAGAGCTTGCAGTGAGCTGAGATCCAGCCACTGCACTCCGGCCTGGGCTACAGAGCGAGACTCCATCTCAAAAAAAAAAAAAAAAAGAAAGAAAGAAATGTTAAATATTTTAAAAATTAAAAAAATAAAGCGAAGGACAAATTACTACATCTTGCATTTCCTACCGCTAAGAAGGAACTGCATTGCCTAGTAGGCTTAGGTTGAACAACCATCCCAGTTTGCCTAGGTCAGGGGAATTTCTGGGACTCAGGATTTCCAGTGCTAAAGCTGGAACAGTTCCAGGAAAACTTGTCGGTTAGTCATCCTAGAAACATCTTATTTTTTTAAAGCCACTTACAGTCAAGTATCTGTTTCATGCGGCTGAAAACATTCTGACTCATACTATTTCAAAGTCGAAAAAAGAACCCCTCCCCACCACCCCCCACCACCAAGAAATAACTCTGTAAATGTCTGCAGATTTAATTGAGCTCTGAGTTGAATTAGTTGTTACTGAGTTAAAAGAAGGGCATCTCTGTCAGTTATATCCTAAGTGTCTAGCACAATCCCTAGACCATAGATGGTATTTGGCAAATATCTGCTTAAAGCCAGAACAGCTTCAGGATCTTAGGAAGCAAAAGGGAAATTTCAGGAGTCCAGACGGAAGGCTAAAAATGAGAAAAACTAGTTCAGTGAAACTAAAGTTCTGGAATAATCTTTCTGCTCAAATGGACAAGGAGGAAGCTGCCCCAGGCAGGGTCAGAGAAACAGACTCTGAAGAGGACTCTAGCCTCCTCTGGTGGCTCAGAAGGGAAGGCAGTGTGCCACTTAGGAGTCTGTGCTAGGGAGGAGATGGGGAATGGGAATGTAAAAGACAGCCGTAAGAGATTTTCCTTAGCAAAAAGAGAAAGAATATGATTTCTGGTAACTTTCTTAGTAAGAATTAAAGAGCTGAATCAAAGGAAACTAGAGGCTGTCTTATCTGTACTCACAGGAATGATGCGCTCCCAGGAGTTATGGCAAATGACAGCTCTCATGGGCTTGCCCTCAGCTAAAAGGGACTGACTCACCCAAGGTCAAGTCTCAATCCTGGGAGAAGCTTGTATTCAAAGGTTTGTGCATGCAAAGAGTATAGAAGCCCCAACCCCTCAGTTCCACTAGGGGCAGCTCTGAAAGGCCATCTTGGCTTCAGGGCTCCCCACGGAACTGAGTAATGCTTTTGTTTGACTGTACTGAAGTCCAATAGCTTCTTGTCCTGCAGCAGCTCTCTTTTCCTCATTGCCACAATGGTGTTGATCCAAGAGCATTTCCCATTGATTTGGGACATGCGAATCTCCTTCTTGGAGTCTGCTTCTTAGTGTCAAAAACTGGGAAGGGTCTGAGATGTTTACCCTACTTGTAAGCTAACAAGTTCATAGATGCCAGCAGAAGACACAAGACTACTGATTCAAGAAGAAAGAATGTTAGCTGACACGGTGGCACAACCCTGTGGTCCCAGCTACTTGGGAGGATGAGGTGGGAGGATTTCTTGAGCCTAGGAGTTCCAGGATGTGCCTAGGAGTTCCAGGCTGTAGTGCACTACGATTTTTGACTGTGAATATTTTTTTAAAAGAATGTTATTACTCATAGCATAGTAGCTAACATGAACTTCTGCTTAAATTGATTTTCCTTGCTGCTCAAATCCCACAGGTGATGCAGATTTCACAATGGGTTTGCATCACAGCTGAGAAACCCTGAGCTTAGAAAATCTCAATCTTTTAAAGAGGACTGCTAACAAATCTGCCTATCCTTTGCCCCAGAGGGAGACATGACACTTATTGTACTGGTCCGGAAATTGGTCTTGGAGGCAGATACTGTCTCTATTTCCTACACCTCTTTGCCATACACACATTCTTAAATAAATAGTTCAGTACAGAGACTAATAAAATATTATGTTATAGTTGAGTAAGCTGACACACAAATTGATAAATGTACCATCAGCGCAAAATATTAGACATCCCTGGACTCTAATTAGGGTTTGGGAATGGGAGGGGACAATAGGGGGAGTATTTACTTGGAAATCTCTAGAATTTCTTTTGCACAAAGAGCCACACTTTAGAACAATCAGCATTAAATTTCTTGTATGTGTAACAGCTTAAGCTGGTTATGTAATAATTTTCACTTGTTGAGTCATGAATGCATTAACAGATGCTCAAAATAGTCTTTATTCTATTGCTAAGTGTCTTTTGTTTCCTTGAGTTTCAAGTGTTATTTCACATCTTAAATGCTGCAAAGATTTATTTTATCATTTTTTATCATTATTAATTGTACTATGAAGATTCAATATTTTTGCACACTAGAATGAAGTACATTGTTGCTAAGTTCTGTACAATATGGTTTTTTCTTTTTCTATTTTAATGTTTCATTATTAATTTTTTATTTATAATTGACACATAATAGTTGAACATACTTATGGAATACAGTGTGATGTTTCAGTACATGTATACATTATATAAGGATCAAATCCGGGTAATTACAATATCCATCCCTTTAAACATTTATTAGTTACGTATGGTGACAGCATTCAAAACCTCCTCTTCTTGTACAGTATGTTTTTTAAGTTCATCATTTAGGTAAGTTTGCAGCACAGTCAACAAGCATATATCAACCCAGTTTTACATTGTAAAGTAAAAATGACCAAGTCCATCAACACTATGAGCAATACCCAATAGTTAGAAAAGGCAAGTCTTCCTTTAATGGACATATTGAGCCATTATCCTATGATGTAATATGTTGCTTCTGTAGGATATTATTTAGCTATGTAAAAAAGTATATTATTTGTTATTGGAGTTAAAATAGTCTCAATTATGCACAGTTTGATATCAATGATATAAAAGCAATCATGGTGCAATCAAGCAAAATGGCATTGTTGGCAGGTTCCACTTAATATTCCCAGATTATCACATTGGCAAAAGTCAAGCATTTATGAGTGTTACTGCAAAGCCAATCAAATAGTCCATTTGCATGGTCCCCTTTGGTGTTTCTCAAAAGTTGATGCTCACACCCCGGGAGCATGATTAATTCACAGGGTTATTTTTCAGTTTACCCTCCTGAAGAAAATCTCCCAAGACTAGGGTTTATCTTCCTGAAGTACAATAGCATCCAAAATCACTTTTGTTGATACCCAGTCTTTATTAATTTTTATTAATCAGAATTTGCAATTTCTTGCATATCCTTCAATTATCAGACTAATAAATGATACCATTGTGAAAATTCCATTAAATAGAGTGCTCAGACTATTATCCGCTCCAGTTAGTTCTATTTCCCAGTTAACAGGATAAAGCAGAAATATACCTGAAAGGAATGTTTGTTAAAAAACCTTTATAAACATATAATGTACTTTAAAGATTTAATAAGTATCCCAGTAAAAATAATAGCTAACACTATGGATTACTTGCCAGGGGCCAGTCACTCTCTTTATATATATATTAACTTATTTAATCTTCACAGCAAACCAAGGAGGTAGCTACTATTTTTCTCTTCATTTTACTGACAAAATTATTAATTTCCTCAGATTGAGAAATTAGGTGGAATGAATGATGATATGGTTTGAATATTTGTCCATTCCAAATTTCATGTTGAAACATAATCCCCAGTATTGGACATGGGGCCTGGTGGGTGGTGATTGGATCATGGGGGCAGATTCCTCATGAATGGCTTAGCACCATCCCCTTGGTGATGAGAGTACTTGCTCTGAGTTCATGTGGACCTGGTTGTTTAAAAGTGTGTGGCACCTCTCCACTCATCTCTTTTGCTCCTTCTCTCACCATGTGAGATCTGCTTCCCCTTCACCTTCTGCCATGAATTTAAGCTTCCTGAGATCTTCACCAGAAGCAGATGCTGGAGCCATGCTTGTACATCTTGCAGAACTATGAGCCAACTAAACCTCTGTTCTTTATAAATTACCCAGCCTCAGGTATTTCTTTATAGCAATGCAAAAATGGTCTAATATGGATAATTGGTACTGAGAAGTGGGGCATTGCTATAAAACAACTTTTGAACTGGATAATGGGCACAGGTTGGAAGAGTTTGGTGGTTTCAGAAGAAGAAAAGATGATGAAGGACAGTTTGCTCCCATTCTCATCATGTGAGATGCTAAGACAGTCTTAGAGACTGGTTAAATAGTTTTGACCAAAATGCTGGTAGTGATATGACAGTGAAGTCCAGGCTGATGAGGTTTCAGATGGAAATGAGGAACTTATTGGGAACTGGAGTAAAGGTCATCCTTGTTATGCTATAGCAAAGAACTTGGCTGCATTGTGTTCACGCTCTAGGGATCTGGAAATTTAAACTTAAGAGTGATGATTTACAGAATCTGGTGAAGAAATTTCTAAGCAGCAAAGCATTCACGATGTGACCTGGCTGCTTCTAACAACCTACGCTTAGATGTGGGAGCAAAGAAATGACTCAAAGTTGGAACTCAGATTTAAAAAGGAAGTAGAGTGTGAAAGTTTGGAAAATTTGCAGTCTAGCCAAGTGCTATTAAAGAAAAGCCCATTTTCAGGGAAAGAATCCAAGTGGATCTTGGTAGAGATATTTGCATATCTAAAAGGAAGTCAGGTGCTAGTAGCCAAGATGAAAAAAAGGTACTGAAGGCATTTTTCAGATATCTCTAAGGCAGCCCCTCTATTGGTCTGTGTGCCTGTTTTTGTACCAGTACCATGCTGTTTTGATTACCGTTAGCTTGTAGTATAGTTTGAAATCAGTTAATGCGATGGCTCCAGCTATGTTCTTTTAGCGTAAGATTTCCTTGGTTATTCAGGCTCTTTTTTGGTTCCACATGAATTTTAAAATAGTGTTGTTGTTGTTGTTGTTGCTTTGGTTTGTTACTTGAAGAATGTTATTGGTAGTTTAATAGGAATAGCATTAGATCTGTAAATTGCTTTGGGCAGTATAGCCATTTTAACAATATTGACTCTTCCTATCCACGAGCATGGAATGTTTTTCCATCTGGTTGTGTCTTCTCTGATTTCTCTGAGCAGTGTTTTGTAATTCTCATTGTAGAGATCTTTCACCTTTCTGGTTAGCTGTATTCCTAGGTGTTTTATTCTTTTTTGTGGCAATTGTGAATGGGATTGCCTTTCTGATTTGGCTCTTGGTTTGGCTGTTGTTGGTGTATGAGAACGCTAGTGATTTTGGAAATTGATTTTGTATCCTGTAACTTTGCTGAAGTTGTTTATCAGCTAGAGGAGCTTTTGGGCCAAGACGATGGGGTTTTCTAGATATAGAATCATGCCATCTGCAAACAGAGATTGTTTGACTTCCTCTCTTCCTATTTGGATGTGCTTTATTTCTTTCCCTTGCCTGACTGCTCTGGCTGGGACTTCCAACCTTGTGTTGAATAGAAGTGGTGAGAGAGAGCATCCTAGCCCTGTGCCGTTCTTCAAGGGGAATGCTTCCATCTTTTGCCCATTCAGTGTAATGTTGGCTGTGGGTCTGTCATGGATGCTGTTATTATTTTGTGGTATGCTCCTTTGATACCTAGTATATTGAGAGTTTTTAACATGACACAGTGTTGAATATTATCAAAAGCCTTTTCCGTGTCTATTGAGATAATCATGTGGTTTTTGTCTTTAGTTCTTTTTCTGTGATGAATCACATTTATTGATTTACATATGTTGAACCAACCTTGCATCCCAGGGATGAAGCCTACTTGATCATTGAGAATTAGCTTTTTGATGGGCTGCTGAATTCAGTTTGCAAGTATTTTGTTAAGGATTTTTGCATGATGTTCGTCAAGGATATTGACCTGAAGTTTTCTTTTTTTGTTGTATCTCTGCCAGGCTTTGGTATCTGGATGATGCTGACCTCATAGAATGAATTAGGGAGGAGTCCCTGATCCTCAATTTTTTGGAATACTTTCAGTAGGGATGGTACCAGCCCTTCTTTGTATGTCTGGTAGAATTCAGCTGTGAATCCATTAGGTCTTGGGCTTTTTTTGGTTAGTAGGCTATTTATTACTGATTCATTTTCAGAGCTTGATATTGGTCTCTCCAGGGAATCAGTTTCTTCCTGGCTCAGTCTCGAGAGGGTGTATGTGTCCAGAAATTTATCCATCTCTTCCTTCTAGTTTATGTGCATACAGGTGCTTGTAGTAGTTTCTGATTTTTTAAAAAATTTCTGTGGGGTCAATGGTAGCATTTACTTCATCATTTCTAGTTGCACAAAAACAATTTTTAAAGTATATCAAAGACTTAATGTTTCCTGCAATTTTTTAAAATTTTAAGTATTCTACAATGAATGTTCTCATAAATAAATGATTTTGTAGTCTTCTGATATTTTTCCCCTTAGGATAAAATTCCAAAAGCAAAATGGCTTGTTCAAATAATGTAAATATTTTGAGACTTTTAATGTAAATTTCCAAATTGATGTCCAGAAAGAATATGCTACTTACATTCGTATCCAAGATAGGAGAACATGTAAATCTGTAGAATTAAATTATTACAATTTTTTCTAAACCTTGCCAATTAGTGAAAAAAATGGTGACTCATATTTATTAGATGTGTTTTAGTCTAATGACATTGAATTCTTATATGTATATTGAAAATTTGTATCTTTTTTGTGAATTCCCTATTCATGTCCTTTTTCTACATTTTCACTGGGGCTTAAATGTCTTTATCATTGTTTTCTAACAGTGCTTTTAATTTCACCGATTGATTCATGTATTCATTAATTCATTGTATTAAGCAAATACCTATTAACACATACTTTACTACATAGATTACCAACATATCTCTTTTTCATTTGCTTTTATGTTTTGTACATAATGATTCTGATGTACAGATATTTTAAATTTTATGTATATAATCTATCAATGCTCTCCTTTGGTTTCTGGCTTTGGTACTAGGCTTTAAAAGGCCTTACCTAGAGATGTTATGTATTTCTACATATTTATGTTTTTCTGCTTTTTAAATGACTATTATTTTTCATATTTAAATATTCATGTTTAAATATTCAAACGGTCTGGAATTTATTTCATGATAAATTATAAAGAAAGAACCTAATATGATCATTTTTCTTTCTAAACAGCCAGTTATTTACATTTCTCTAATAAGTATATTTTCTCTAATAAGCATGCTTTTCCAATACTTGTATAAAATATGATAATCTTCTGTTCAGTAGGATCTTTTTCTAGTTTGTCAATTCCTCTCTGTTAGTCCTATTAATCTCTCTATACCTTCTTGTGCCAATATCTTACTGTTTTAATTATTGTATCTTAAAACTGTATTTTAATATCTGTTTCTTTCACAACTATGTTGTTTCTTCTGTTTTTCCCAAAAAATACCATTCCAGGGAATTTTAGAATCATTTTATCTGGTGTAAGAAGAAACAAATTGGAATTTAAATTGGAATTAATTTCAAGAAGGTATAAATTTATTTGCAAAGAATTTCTATAATTTTTATTTTTCTCAGTACTAAACATTGGTAAATCTTTTTATTTATTCAGGGCCTTTTTTCATATTACCTAATAAATTTAGCAATTTTTCTCATGTTGGCCCTATATATTTCTTGTTAAGATTTTTCCAAGTTATGTGGTGTTTTTGTCCTGTCATTGGTGATGTTTTTCCATTGTAATTTCTAATTGCTTGTTGCCAATATATAACAAAACTATCATATATGTGAATATATGTGAGTTTGATTATTAAATGAATATTCACATATATGATAGTTTTGTTATATATTGTTAATATATTGTATAAAATATATATTTTGTTATATATCTTTGTTAAATATACAAACATATACACACACACACACACACACACACATATATTTGAGACAGAGTCTCGCTCTGTCACCAGGCTGGAGTGCAGTGGCGCGATCTCGGCTCACTGCAACCTCCGACTCCCTGGTTCAAGCAATTCTCCTGCCTCAGCCTCCCTAATAGCTGGGATTACAGGCACATGCCACCATGTGCACCTAATTTTTGTATTTTTAGTAAAGACAGGGTTTCACCATGTTGGCCAGGATGGTCTCGATCTCCTGATCTTGTGATCCGCCCCCCTTGGCTTCCCAAAGTGCTGGGATTACAGGCGTGAGCCACTGCGCCTGGCCTATATTTATTTTTTAACTGGCAAACTTAAATAGTTTTTAAAATAGTTTTTCCTTACTTTTAGGAGTTTTCTACATAAACAGTCTTATCACTTTCAAATGAAAATAATTTTTATTTTTATTTTCCAGTATTTATACTTTTCAATTCTTTCTCCCATCTAAGTATAGTAACAAATATTTCCCAAAATCATCAGTGGTTATATGTCTTGTTCTCACTGATTGCAGTCCTTTCATTGCTTAACTATTGGGCACAATGTTCGCTTTGGATGTTTTGATTTTCGAAAAAGCCTCATTTATTTCTACTTCAATTAAAAACATTTTTAAACCAGAAATAGGCATTGAATTATGTGACATGTCTTTCTTGCATCTATCTAGATGATCATATACCTTTTTTCCTTTTGGCATCTATTGGCATGTTATATAAATAGGTTTCCTAATATTAAACCATTTTTTCAATTCTGAAATAAACCTCATCTAATTTTGGCATATTGTTCTCATATTATGTACTGAAACAATTTACTGAATATTTTACTCAGATTTCTAAATCTCTATTTATGTGAAGTTATTCTGTCATTTCTTTTGTTGCTTCCATCAGATTTTGCATTAGGCTCACACTAACGTTGTTTAAATAAATGGAAAATATTTCTTTAGCAGTTCAAATATGTCATGCCACTCTCTCCTGGCCTGTAAGGTTTCCACTAAAAAGACTGCTGCCGGATGTATTGGAGCCTCATTGTGTGTTACTTGTTTCTGTTCTCTTGCTGCTTTTAAGATCCTTACTTTATCCTTGATCATTTTGGAGTTTGATTATTAAATGCCTCGAGGTAGTTTTCTCTGAGCTAAAACTGCTTAGTGTTCTATATAACCTTCTTGTACTAGGATATTGATATTTTTCTCTATGTTTCAGAAGTTCTCCATTATTATTCCTTTGAATAAACTTCTTACCCCTATTTATTTTTCTACTGCCCCTTTAAGGCCAATAACTCTTAAATTTGCCCTTTTGAGATGATTTTCTAGATCCTGTAGGCATGCTTTATTTTTTTAAATTATGTTTACTTTTGTCTCCTCTGTGTATTTTCAAATAGCATGTCTTCAAGCTCATCAATTCTTTCTTCTGTTTGATCAATTCTTCTATTAAAAGACTCTGATGCTTTCTTTAGTATGTCAAATGCATTCCGAAGCTCCAGATTTCTGCTTGATTCTTTTTAATTATTTCTTTTATTATTATTAAAGTTCTAGGGTACATGTGCACAATGTGTAGGTTTGTTACATATGTATACATGTGCCATGTTGGTGTGCTACACCCATTAACTCGTCATTTACATTAGGTATATCTCCTAATGCTATCCCTCCCCTCCCCTACTCCCCACAATGGAACCTGGTGTGTGATGTTCCCCTTCCTGTGTCCAAGTGATCTCATTGTTCAATTCCCACCTATGAGTGAGAACATGCGGTATTTGGTTTTCTGTTCTTGCAATAGTTTGCTGAGAATGATGGTTTCCAGCTGCATCCATGTCCCTACAAAGGACACAAACTCATCCTTTTTTATGGCTGCATAGTATTCCATGGTGTATATGTGCCACATTTTCTTAATCCAGTCTGTCACTGATGGACATTTGGGTTGATTCCAAGTCAAAAAAAAAAAAAAAATCAGGAAACAACAGGTGCTGGAGAGGATGTGGAGAAACAGGAACACTTTTACACTGTTGGTGGGACTGTAAACTAGTTCAACCATTGTGGAAAACAGTGTGGCGATTCCTCAAGGATCTAGAACTAGAAATACCATTTGACCCAGCCATCCCATTACTGGGGATATACCCAAAGGATTATAAGTCATGCTGCTATAAAGACACATGCACACGTATGTTTATTGCGGCACTATTCACAATAGCAAAGCCTTGGAATTATTTCAATCTTTTTGTTAAATTTATCTGGTAGAATTCTGAATTCTTTCTCTGTATTATGTTGCATTTCTTTGAGTTTCCCAAAACAGCAATTTTGAATTCTCCGTCTGAAAGTTCACACATCTTTGTTTTTCTAGAATTGGTCCCTTGTGCCTTATTTACTTCATTTGATGATGTCATGTTTTCCTGGATGGTGCTGATACTTGTGGATGTTCATCTGTGTCTGTGCATGGAAGAGTTATGTATTTATTGCAGTCTTCACAGTCCGGGCTTGTTTGTACCCGTTCTTCTTGGAAAGGCTTTCCAGGTATTTGAAAGGACTTGGGTGTTGTAATATAGGCTGTATCTGCATTTAGAAGGCATCCCAAGCCCAGAGACACTGTGGTTTTGCAGACTAGATGTCTGCAAAGACCTTGATGGTCTTGGACAAGATCTGGCATAATTCTCTGGATTACCAGGCAGAGACTCTTGCTCTCTCCCCTTATTTTTCCCAAACAAACGGAGTCTCTCTCTCTCTGTTCTGAGCTGCCTGAACCTGGGCTGGAGTGACACAAGCACCCCTGTGGCCACCAATTCTAGGACTGTGGCAGGTCAGATCTGAAGCCAGCCCAGCACTGGGTCTCACCCAAGACCTGCTGTAACCAATCTCCAGCTATCACCTATGTTTACTCAAGGCCCTGAGAATCTACAGTCACCAGGTGACAAAGTCAGCCACGCCTTTGTCCTTCTCTTCAGGGTGGTGAGTCCTCCCAGGGCCAGGGCAGGTCCAGAGGTGCCATCCAGGAGCCAGGCGCTAGAGTCAAAGACCTTAGAGGTCTACCTGGTGTTCTATTTTACTGCAGCTGTGCTGGCATTTAAACTACAAGATGCAGTCCTTCCCAGTCTTCTTTCCCCTTTCCAATAGCAGATGAGCCTCACCCTGTGGCCATTACCATCACAGGCCTACCAGGAATACTGCCAGACTGCCACTGATATTCCCTTAAGGCCCAAGAGCTCTTCAGTTAGCTTATGGTGAATGCTGCCTTACCTTGGACTCGCCCTTCACGGAAGTGGGCTCCCCTCTGGCCCAGGGTAGGCCCAGAAATGCCATCCAAGAGCCAATCAGGACCCCAAGAGCACACTTGGTGCTGTATCCCCCTGTGGCCAGGTGCGTACCTAAAGTGCAAGACCCCAAGAGCCTGGTTGGTAGAATCAGGGACCCCAACAGCCCACTTGGTGCTGTATCCCCCTTGTGGCCAAGCGGGTACCTAAAGTACAAGACAAAGTCCCCTTTATTTACTTTTTCATCTGCTTTTCTCAAGCAGGAGTTTCTCCCCACAGACACCATACACCACATTTGGGAATGTGCTGAGTCTCAACTGAAGCCAGCAAGTCTCATCCAAGGTCCACAACATACTACCTGGGTATCATTGCTGGTTATTCAGGGCCCAAAGGCTTTTCAGTTAGCAGACAATAAATTCTTCCAGGGTTGAGTTCTCCCTTCAAGGCAGTGAGTTTCCTTCTGGCCCAGGGTGTGTATAGAAATGTCATCTGGGAGCTGGGGCCTTGAAAGGGGTTCTCATGACTCTGATTAGTGCCCTATCTGCTGTGGCTGAGCTGGCATTCAAGACACAAGACAAAGTTCTCCTTACTCTTCCCCCTCCTCTCCTCAAGCTGAAGGAAGTGGTCTCTTTTGAAGCCACAAGTTGTGCAGTCTGGGGTTAGGGGAGGGGTGATGCCAGCTCTCCCTTAGCCACCCTGGCTTGTGTCTCAATAGGTCATGTGCTCCCCAAGTCCCCTGGCTTTGAGCCCAGTTCAGCACTAGGATTCACCTAGGAGTTGCAGTCTTTGTGGCCTAAACTGCCTTTCAAGTTTTTTTTAGAGTCCCAGAGCACTTTAGTCCATGACGACAAGGCTTGCAGGAACTCAAGTTTCAACCACTGTGATGGGCAATTCCCCTCTGACTAGGGCTGGGCTACATGCTTTCTCCATGCTTGGGTATCAGCTGAGTTCATTCCTGTTTTGTTTTCTGCTATAACAGGGCAGCACTGAGTTCAATGCAATGTCACAATTGCTGTCCCCTCGCTCTCCCAAGCACTCGGATTCTCTCTTCATACCATACCACATGCACTGCAGGGAGGGGGCGGGAGGGGCGGCATCTGATTCAAGACTGTTTTTCCTACCTCTTCAGTGCCTCTTTCAGCTATATGAAGTTAAAACCAGGTACTGTGGGTGCTCACCCGATTTTTGGTTCTTATGAAGGTGATTTCTGTGTGTGTAAAATATAGTTGTCAAATTGGTGTCCTTGTAGGATGGGCAATCAGGGAAGCCTTTATTCTGCTATCTTGCTCTGCCTCTCATTTAGGTTTTAAATACGGTAATCAATTGTTTTTCTTTTACTTTTTATTTTCTGACCTCAGGTTATTCTTCATGACCACTTTGTTTATTTCGGGAGACTTGATAACCTTTTCTCTATATTGTTAAGATCACAAATTTTAAAACAAACATTTGAAATAGATTCTTAACAGTAGCTATAGTTCATAAGAAGGCATTTGCTCTGATTCTTCATCATGACCCCTTCTTTTTAAACAGCAATATCTTTCCACATGTCTAATGGGTTTTGTTGGTTTGCTCATCCTTAAAGAGGAATCTGTACTTGTTCAGGTGTGGGATTCTGACAAAGAGTATTTGGATCTTTGTCCAA